>NW_011500756.1:74288-92734 GCF_000495115.2 Populus euphratica
TCATGAATTCCAATCATTTCATCCCGAATCTCAGTATGAGATCGTTGTAAGCCCATAACCTGTGCCTGTTCTAAACTTAACCCTCTTGGCAAATCTTCTTTATCTCCAGCCATAATTAAGTTTATCAACCTCAATTCCAGCAAGCCTTTCTTCTATTTCTGGCTCTTGCCTTAGATCGCAACTGATGCTCTAATACCAGATGATGTGTCGTGAATGATTCAAAAATCAGCAACAATGAATATGAAGAAAATGGATGAAGGATGGGTCTGGTTGTGTTGTCTTTCTTTTGGTGTTTAGGCTGGATTATAGTGATTTTTAAGTAAATAAAATGAAGGATAGACTAGAGTGATACTTTGATAAGTCGATCTAGATGCCACAAAGATCAATCTAGAATTTTGACGCCACACTCTCTGTGATTGAAGAGTGATAAGTCAAGTGGGGTTCTTCACAAATCAATTTGGAAGAACTCTTAATTCTCTGAATTAAGTTCAAATCTTGGCCAAAAGTTCTTTATTACATATTCTGATGCCATATTTATAATTGAAACATCCCTCCTTAGTTAGGAAAATTCAACATGACAGAAATCAAGCCCAAAAGTTGGACTTTGACAAAGTAACCAGACAAATAAAAGTAGCACACATTTTCTGACTTTAATTGAAACACAAACAGATCGAATTTAAAATGGCTATAACTTCTTGCAAAAAAGTCCAATGCAATCATAGTTGGACAATCTGAAAAGATCACGTTCTGAACTTGAAATCCACCTAGATTAGTCTTCTTTTCACATGCAATTGATGACGTCAAATTCGGGTTCAAATTCATCTACTGTTCTGACATAAACAGCATCAATTCCTTAACTTATTTGCATTATCAACCCAAATTCAAGTAGCCCAACATCAAAAGAACCATTAAGGGCTCTTCCTATCTTTAAGTTCTAATTGTAGGCAAATAAGCACCCTTGAACCAATTTGAAACTGATTGCTAATTTTTAACTCCGACGCAGTTTCAATCATTCCAATTTGACTCGTCAAGGTCCTTTGTAGTTTTTTCGCTCTCGCTTTTGTCATTGGACCATCTAAATCCTCTTGCATATTAGATTTACCTTTACGAGATGGATTATCATTCTCATGATACACATCAATAAATGTCTCGTATCTAACCTAACTTATTTATCATGTCATTCGATTCGTATACATGTAAAAATACTTTTCCTTTTAGGATTATCCACAATAATCAACAATGCAATTTAGAAATTAGATTGCTGACTCTTTTTTTTTACCTTTTTTCTTTAGATTTTTTTTTGTTATTTTTCTTTTTATAAATAAATAAAAAAGAAAAATACAATAAAAAAATAAGTAATTAAATAAAAGGTTTTAAACTCTCTCAATTAATTCCATTCTTTTTTACTCCTTACAGAGTTGAGGCTGATAGAAGAGATGATGTGATAGAATTCAATATAGTGGAGAAAATAGTGCCAAGCTCTCCTTTAACAAAAAAAAAAAAAACCTTTAAGAAAAATACAAAAAGGAATAAAAAGAAAAAGAAAAAGATATTGAGATTGAAACTGAGAATTAAAGTGAACAAGAGAGAGGATGCAATTCTGCATCAAATGTAATTTCATCCTCCTTCCACTTTTCCAACACAATTATATATATTTAGTAGTTTAACTATCCATGTAACTAACAAACTAACAATTCCAACTAACTATACAGCTCCTTCATTAAATTTTGTAACTAACTTAATCCTGAATAGGCATTATTATTTAGCACATGTTTTTATTAGCTAATATTGATGCTAATATTGTTACTTTTATTCAATGGTTAAACCTTCAAGCTATAAATGTCTCTCCTTTGAGCATGTAATAATACCTTTCTTTTAAGATTATCCTTAAAAATCAATAGTGAAATTTAGAAATTAGATGGCTAGCTCTTCTAAATTTTCCCATGTGGAATCCTCCTTGTAAAGATCACATCAATGGATTAACCCCATTGTGACTATTGTGTTACCCTTTTTTTTAACCATCTTTTAAAAAACAACTATTGGACTAAACTTAACTCTTTCATACTCATCATATTGTCTTCTTTCACATTTAGGAATTATTTCCTGACCTCTTTCACTTCTTTTATCATATGTATTTCATGGTATATTGATGCCTAGGTGAACACTTCTCCAACATTTCTCCAGCCTTGACACGATCAAAGAGTTGATATCTTATCCCAAGTATAGAAGTGTCAAAGTAATAAATAACTTGGCAAGACCAGGGTCAAACCACAGGAAAGTTAACTATATAAATTATTAGTAATAATAATAATAAAATAATAATAATAATAATAATAATATGATGAGTGTTCTTCATGAAAGTTATTAGAAATTATTTTTTCCTTCCACCCACCAAATTTCAAAGCATTTAGAGCACTATAGCTCAAGATATGTTTAAAATACTAAGCAGTGTTGCTGGTGGACGTGGTGGATAGCCCTCATGCTCTTGTCTTGATGAAATTTTATTTTTACCATCAGAATTTGGGCTGGTCTTCTTATAAAATTTGTTGGAAATTGTCTTTTCCTTCTACCCACCAAATTTCATGTCATTTGGCCTTCTAGAACTCTAGTTATGGGTAAAACTCTAAGTAGTGTTTGGGCTATATTGGAGGACAAATTTTGACTTTTCTTTTGTGGACAAACTTTGAATTTGAAAACAGCAAATTTGGATCTTTCTATACCCATGAAAGTTATAGGCCTATTTTTTATCTTTCCATCTATATAAATTAATCTAAAATCCAATATCTATAGCTCTAGATATGATCTAATAACTGAACAGTGTTCAAATTTAAATTAAATCAGCATCTCCTTTCTAAACTTAGCCTTTTATTTATCCTTTCACTTCCAATAATTAATCACAACAATCAATCCTTTGAATTGTGAGGATACCTGCATTTAAAATGAGCATTTACCATAAATTAAAGGTATCTTATATTATTAGACTTGTTATTATAAAACATGCTCTAGTTAAGGCCTTATTGATACTTCAAATGCAAAATGATGATATAAAACCTTGATAAAAATGCACTTTTAAGTACTAATCACACCCTCCAACCATTTTTTACTAGTCCCTAGTAATCAAAGCGTTAAAATAGAAAAATAATTTGCAAGTTCCCAAAAGCAAGGCATTCATCATTTAACTTTCATTAATCTATCCAAGTAAACAAACTCTCATTAAATTTATATATATCTGCTTCATATTGTTGAAACAAGATATTAATAAATCTTCTTCTTCTTTTTATGTGCTCAATGTATGAAAACATAGATGATGGGGCTTTTATTAGATGAAAACAATATTATGTTCTAAAGTTTAAGGTTAACTTCCTTGGGTTGGGACTATTATCTTTTTTTTTCTTTTTTTTCTTTTTTTTATATACATATAACTTAAAACATAATGCATCTTTAACGCATATAATGAGCTTTTGGCTAATGACTCCCAAACCAGTTGGTCTTAGGGCATTAGGTGTTGAGACACCCCTTCGAGCTTAATAACTCGGTTGCAGATACTGATACGTAGATAATGCAATGTTTGATTCCCTTAAGCTTTTCTCTTTAACCCATGTAACAAGCATTTGGCCAATAGCTCCCCAATTAATTGACTTTAGCATATTAGGTGTTAAAACACCCCTTCGGGCTTAATTGCATAGGTTAGGGAGGCTACAAAACCAAACTTATCTACGTTTTTATTTAGTTTTTAATTACATTTATTATCATTATTTTTTTCTCTTTTTTTTTTGCAAATAATATATTATCTCTTTCCTTTAGTTGTTACCTTTAACAAAAGAACATAAATAATATAATAATCCAATATGCAACCCACAATCATATGTCCAAGTTTGTGTGTGAAAATGAAGGCTTAAAAATACTTGTTAAATAAGTATATGAGCAGAAGTAATTGATAATAATATGAGAGTTTGTAAACCTGAATATTTCAAGAAGTATTATGATAGATCTTGTTAATAATGTTTACTAGGATGCGTCTTAAGAGTCACTTTAACAAAAGAACTCATTGACTTTGCCATCTTAGTAACAATGGTTTTGCAAATAAAAAACACAATGAGTAATTTTATTTTTTTTAAGTATCAACTACGACCCCTTTTCCCCAACCAAAATAAAATATTGTCCTCAATATCCTATGGTAGAAAGATAGAGTATAGAAGATATCATCTGAAATAACGAACACTGACAAACCTGAAACACACTTAAACAAATATAAGAAATAACAAAACAAAATAATAAAACATAAGGTTTCACAAATGAAGGTTCAAATCCAATCTAAGCTTTTTACAGCTTTTCTTAGGTGACCAATTTATGCAACTCTTAAAGGGATCAATTATAGGAGTGAAAGATTGTAATTGGTGAATCAATTGTTCAGTAGTAGCAGCAGAGATTATGATTTGTCATACTAAAGATGTTAGGAATTCCTGTTCCACAACATGATCAAAAAAAGACAACAACTTATCATAAAAACCATTAACATTTAACAGACATATGGGTTTATGGTGAATGTGAAGTTAGGCCCAAGAGGAAATATGAAAGATCTCTTTCAATATGCCCAAACCACCTGACAAGGCAATGAAGGTATCAGCATGTTTAAATATTGTATTAATTCGATCAGATATTATGGAGACTTGTAGTTCTTCTCTAATTGTTGTTTCAATAATATCCCTATTTGCTAAAGCTTTGGGGACAACCCCCAAAACTTGACTACCTCCTAAAAATGTAGCTTTTGACACACCCTCCATTAACCCAAGGCTACCTCCTCCATACACTAAATGAATCTTTCTTGCAGCTAATACCTGACCAAGATGATTTGCTGATTTTAATAACTCTTTTTTTTTCATAGGACTAGATCCACCAAAAACACAAATATTTCGTATTTGATGACTTGAGGAACTTGTCATTTCTACACACTTTGATATCTATGGAATGTGTGGGTTGAGTAAAAATGAAGGGAAGGAAGAAAAGAATTTATAAATGAGAAAGTGAAAATGCAATCATGCCACCTATACGTAGGCTAGCTAGAGTCTCTCTCTCTCTCTCTCTCTCTCTTCTTTTTTTGTTATTATTTTAAAAAGATATGTTTAAGCACAAGTAGTTAACATGTGTATGTACAAGTAGTTGTGATTGTGGCTCACATCTTCCCTTGGTTTTACATCTAAGAATGGCTTAAACGCCCTCTATGGGTCGGGGATAGACTTCTGATTGTGCATCAAAAGTGTCATTAAGTCTCTTATTTTACATATGTATTTATTGTTTTTATTTGGTTTTTTCTATAATAATTGATGTGCTTTTTAGTAATGAAGTTTGTTTTAATGTTTTGATAGGTTTTTGGAGCTTAAATGAATTAATTTAGGAAATTCAACGTCGGAATTCAGAACAAAGAATTGAAGAGACATTTAGTTGAAGATTGAAGCAAATCTTGGTTCAAATAAGTGCTCCAAATTTGTCCCAAAAATCAATTCTATTCCAATTCTAGAAAAGAATATCATATGATCTATTTAAAGCCCAAACTTGCCTTATGTTGTGTGCAAACTTCAACCATTAAACACTCAAGGTTTCAATGTCAATCTTAGCCCAAATAATAGGTATATTTGTATACTTATTTGATGCTTAAATTCAGCCCCAAATCAGCCCCAAATCAACCTTCAAATCAGCCCAAACACAATCCATGATCTTACATGTCCACACAACAACAATTAATTTATTTTGGGCAATCCATTGATCTAAGAAGGCAAGCACATGGATGGAAAGCTGGAGGGGACATTTTTACATTATTTTGGGTCAAAAAGAAGAAAGAGATAGCTCATAAATGAGGAAGAAAAACGTGCACCAAAGTGGTTGCAAAGCTGTCCTGATTTGATTTTTCGGAATACCTTTCGGTGTTTTGCCCATAACATTTGACTCAGGTGTCCAAATACGCTATTCTTTAATGATCTGGAAAGGTGACAGAATTGCCTATAAATATGTCTCTAATAGACATCTCGAGGGGAGGTTCTAAGAGGGTCAAATTGCTGTCCAAAGTTAGAGTCAGATTTGTGTCCGAATTTTTTCTGAAATTGTGTTGTGTTCTTCTTTATAGATTTCGGTTCTTTAGTTTGTAAAACTTATTATTTTAGTTTGATTCAAGTTATTTCATGTTTATTGAAGTATTCTTATATATAATCATGGTTGGCTAATCTCTTTCTTGGATCCAAATCAAGGATGATGGTGATTGAGGTGAGTTCTTTAGGATATGAATGAATCTTAATGTTTATCTTCTCATTTTCTTCATGAATGATTTATTATTGCAAAGAAATTTTAGAAAACATTTAGGTAATGTTATAATCTTGATTTTTTATGCACAAACTTTAGTTTTGGTATAGAGATTGCTTGATTCAATGTCTTACTTAATATGAAAGTACTTATTCATTCTTAAGCAATAATCAATCTTTATCTATCTAAACTTCATTGTAATATATTCCGATCTAATATCACCATCATTGATATTAGGTCGAGTTCTCTTATATATGTTGAAGAAATCACCAATACATCACCATTAAAATTGATTTGGACCAAGACTTACTTTTTCTTGTCATTTAAAATCTATTTACACTTTTTCATCTTTGAAAACAAATCCATCAATTATTTTCAACCAAGTTATTGTTAATTTAATTTCTCTTGAGTTTTTTTTTTGTTACCTAGCTTAATTTCCAGATCTAGCTCTCTGTAGATATGACCTCGATCTTACCGAGTTAATTGCTACATCGCACACTCATACACTTGCGAGTTAAAACAAGCCGATCATAAAAAGCGGTTAAGCAATTTTGGCACCGTTGCCAGGGAGCTAGCAAGCAAAAGTAACAAATTTAGATTTGATTATTGGAAAAAAAAATCATATATAAAAAATCAATTTGCTGGTTTTATCGCCTCAAAAAAATTGAAAAAAAAATCAAATGGCTGGTTTTACCGCCTCAAAAAAATTGACCTCAACTTTTTGGATATTGGACTGTTGGACTACTAATTGTTAGCTTTTAGTTGGTTCAACCATTTTTCTTTTGATGTTTATTCTAATTAGTTTATAATATTTATTGTTTATATTATAAGGCTGGTTTTACCGCCTCTTATTTATTTTATTTTATCTTATTGTATTGTTGTTGTTTTTTTTTGAAGTACTTGGCTGGTATTACCGCCTCTTGTTTATTTTATTTTATTTTATTATTGTTTTATTATGATTATTTTTCTTATATTTATTGTTTGAAGTACTTGGCTGGTATTACCGCCTCTTTATTCATGCTTGTTATAATTGTCTTTTAATGTTTATTATTGTTAATATTGCTTATTAGTTTAAGTGTGAATTTTCTAATTTGTTGTATTTTTATTTTTGAGCTATTACTTTATCTTTTACATTTCAGTTACTTTTATTTGCAATCTTCTTTTTCTTTTTTCCTTTCTTTTCATATTCATATAATTGTTATATTATTATTATTTTTTCATCATGGCTAATGTTGAAGATATAGAGGGTGAAGGGAGTGTTCAAGATAATGGACCTCCACAATTCAATGATCAACCTAATTGTCGAACTCTTAGAGAGTATCTTCACCTAGCTAGACAAAGTACACCTTCGTGTATTATCTAGCCTTTGAACCAACAAGCTTTTAATTTAAAACCAGGCATGATCCAACTTCTTCCCACATATCATGGTATGGATTCTGAAAATCCGTATATACATATTAAGGACTTTGAAGAGGTATGTAATACTTTTATTGATAGAACATGCACTGAAGAAACTATTCGGCTGAAATTATTCCCATTCTCTCTAAAGGATAAAGCCAAGCTTTGGCTAAACTCCCTGCGTCCTAGGTTTATAGGTACATGGAGAGAAATGCAAGCTGAATGTTTGAAAAAATACTTCCCCACTCATAGGACAGCAGCCTTACAACGTCAAATGATGAATTTTTCTTGAAGTCCAAATGAGTCATTTCACCAAGCTTGGGAAAGGTTCAAAGACTTGTTAAATGCATGCCCCCACTGTGGTTTTGAGATGTGGAGGTTAGTGAGTTTCTTCTATGACTCTCTTACCGCAGATTTTAAAAAGCTAGTGTCAACCATGTGTAATGGTGAGTTTTATGACAAAGAACCAAGTGAGGCCTTTGATTTTTTTGATCAATTAGCTAAAAACACAAAGCAATGGGAGACTTCTCTCCCAATTCATGTTGAGTCTAAAAACACCATGTCTCCTTCAAGTGGGAAGTTTCAATTGAAAGAGACTGATGACCTCAATGCTAGATTAGCCTCATTGGCTAGGAAAGTAGAGTCTCTTGAGATTAAAAAAGTGCATGTCATGAGTGAACAACAAGAGGAAAGTTGTGTTGTTTGTGAGAGCAAAGGGCATAGGACAACTGAGTGTCCTACCATTCTAGCCTTCAAGGAATTGCTATATGGCCAAACTTCTAATTCAAGTAATGTTAGAAAGCCATTTCCAAACCAAGTAGGCAATCCCTACTCTGAGACCTATAATCCTGGATGGAGGAACCACCCAAATTTTGGATGGAGAAATGAGGGCTCTTCAGTATGATTAGTACTTAAAAGTGCATTTTTATCATGGTTTTATATCATCATTTTGCACTTGAAGTATCAATAACTCCTTAACTAAAGGATGGTTTATAATAATCTATCTAATAATATAAGATACCTTTAATTTGTGGTAGATGTTCATTTTAAATGCAGGCCTATCACATAAATGAAAGGATTGATTGATGACTTTAAGAACTTAAATTGCAAGGGCAAAGAGATGACCAAAATTAGAAAAGAGATGTCGGTGCAATCCAAACCGGAACACTATTCGGTAATTGGGTCATATCTGGAGGTATAGATCTCAGATTTAGGTCTACTTTATATGGATGGAAAGGTAAGACATAGGTCTACAACTTTCATATGGAGCCCAAGATCTAAAAATGCCATTTTCAAGTCCAAATTATTGCAACAACAAAGAAGCCCGAAGTTGTCTTCCAGCCCGAGCACTGTTCAGTATTTTGGCCATATCTGGAGTTCTAGAAGTCCAAATGAGCTGAATGTTTTACACAATAAAGCTGAGACAATTGCCTACAACTTTCATGTTTTTGAGTGGCTCTAATTGTGACGTTATCAATGACGTTTTGGGCAGACAAGAGAAGATAAGGATTGTCACCAAGTCAAGAGTTGACTACCCACTCATCAATTAGTCATCAAATCAATAGTTTTCAATTTTGGCCTATAAAAGGAGGCATTTGCCATGCATTTAGGCATCTTGGTGTCCAGATCAAGATCATGCTCTTCCTTTCTCTCTTTGTATTTTTTGTAATGTTTATGCTTTGCTTTCATTAATATCAAGTTTATACCTTTCATTTCCTTTCCTTTACTTAGTTAACTTTTATCTTATTTATGTTCTTATTTTGTTTATCTATTTTTCTTTCTTTCATTATGTCTAGCTAAGTTAATTATGTCAAGGGGAAAAGGTTACACTAATGGTGTAAGAATAAGTATAATGTAAACTTAATATGGACTTTAATGTTTGATACTAACATGTTTTGTATTTGTTATCTTGTTCACTCTTTAATACTTTGCTTGTTAAATAACTAATCTTGATTTATGTTGTATAACACTTGGTACAACAAATGCTTGGCACTTTCATAGTTCATACTGTATGGTATAACCGACACCTGAGCTATGAAAGGAACTTGATTTGTTGTTAACATAAGTTATAATCATGAATGCTTGACGAGATTTACAAGTATTAGCATTAATCGAATAAGATGACTAATATAATCATGTTAATAATCTATAATCTGATTGGAACCTCCTTTATGTGTGGTTTCCAATTGAATAATAAGAGTTTATATTATACTTGTTTGACATACTATTAGTGGAATCTCTAACCTTGACATTTGTTATTATCATTGTTTAATCGTTACATTAATATTTCTTCTCAAAGTTCTCATCTTCTTCTTCTTCTTCTCCTTCTTTTTCTTTATTATTATTATTATTATTATTATTATTAGTATTAGTATTATTATTATTATTATTATTATTATTATTATTATTATTATTATTATTATTATTATTATTATTACTATTATTATTGTTATTATTGGTATTGTTGTTATTGTAATTATTATTGTTGTTGTATTATTGTTATTTATAATTTGTACAATTAACCTCCCTGTGGTTCGACCCCGGTCTTGCCGGGTTATTTATTACTTCGACACTCCTGCACTTGGGAGAAGACATCAATCTTTTGGTCGTGTCAAGTTTTTGGCGCCGTTGCCGGGGAGGTAAGTTCTTGTATAAATTATAGTAGTTATTTTATTTTGTTTTTTCACTTTTCTTGTATATAACTTTGTTTCTTTTCTCTTGTTTCTCCTTCTTTTGTTTTCTTCTTCCTTTTATTCTATTCCTACATGTGCATGAGAGTGTGGTCACGTACATCAAGTGGTAGACTTTGTAGGATATCCTCATCATTTTCAGAAAATATGACCGAAGAAGATAATCAATCACTTCATAATGAGAATAACCGTGTCAGAACACTTAGAGACCACATGAATCCCACAAGAACAAGTACACCATCATGCATAGTTTTTTCTCCCGATGCATCTCATTTTAATTTTAAGCCAGGTATTATTCAACTTTTACCTTCTTTTCATGGCTTAGACTTGGAAAATCCATACTTGCATTTAAGGGAATTTGAGGTTTGCAACACATATAATAATTTAAATTGTAGCATGAACACCATCAGATTAAAGCTTTTTCCTTTTTCATTAAAAGATAAAGCTAAAACATGGCTACAAAATTTAAGACCAGGATCCATTCGTGCTTGGGATGAAATGCAACAACAGTTTTTAAAGAAGTTTTTCCCATCTCATAGAACAAACTCTTTCAAAAGACAAATCACCACTTTCACTCAAAAACCAGGAGAAACATTTTACCAATGCTGGGATAGGTATCGAGACTTGCTAAGTACTAGCCCTCATCATGGTTTTGAAACATGGAGATTGGTTTCACATTTTTATGAAGGGTTAACACCTAGAGATAGACAAATGGTTGAATTGATGTGCAATGGAACTTTTGAAGATAAAGACCTTGATGAAGCAATGGAATACTTAGACTTGTTAGCTGAAAATGCTCAAAATTGGGACACTGCGGGTACTTATGAGGCACTGAGTAAAACTAAACCTCATACATCTAGTGGAGGTATGTGCAACCTTGGGGAAGATCATGACCTCCAAGCCAAGTTTGCATCTTTAGCTAGAAAAGTCGAGGCACTAAAATTAAAAAAAAAAGTGGTCAATTAAAATCTGTTGAAAACATTATGTGTCAAATCTGTGAAACAAATGAACACTCAACCAATAATTGTCCAACCTTGCCTTCTTTTAAGGAATGTCTCCATGAACAAGCCCATGCTTTAAACAGTTTCCAAAGGGCCAACCGCAACCCATACTCCCAAACATACAACCCTGGTTGGAGAAATCACCCAAATTTCAGTTGAAAGAGTGAGAACAACAATGCACAAACTTCACAACCACAGTTTCAAGCACACCATAATTTCCAAAATTCTCATAGATATGCACCTCCTTATGCTCCACCTTCTAGAAGAAATCTTGAGGAAACATTGCATGCATTCAATGAAAAGCAAGAGACAAACAATACTCAACTTGCTCAAAACATGATAGATTTTAAAGATACTCTTGCAAAATTAACATCTGCTCTCAGTTTCCAAGAGAAAGGTAAGTTTCCATCTCAACCACAACAAAATCCCAAGGGGCAATACAATGCAAATGCAAGTAGTTCCGGAAGCCAACACATGGATCAAGTCAAATCAGTCACTACTCTGCGCAGTGGTAAGGTTATTGAAAAACCCTCTCTTGAACCTTATGAGAAAGATGATGAGTCAATCTCTGAGGGTAAGGAAGGGGTTGAATCTGAAAATTGCAAAGAAACGACTGATTCTCCGCCAGCACTTCCATTTCCTCAAGCCATGACCAAACAAAGGAAAGTCAATCACAACTCTGAAATTTTTGAAATTTTCAAACAGGTAAGGATCAATATACCTTTGCTGGATGCTATTAAACAGGTTCCTTCCTATGCTAAATTTTTGAAAGATCTCTGCACTGTGAAGAGGAAACTGAATGTGAAAAAAAAAGCCTTTCTAGCGGAACAAGTAAGTGCCATTCTTCAAAACAATAATGCTTTGAAATATAAAGACCCTGGTTGTCCTACAATTTCCTGCTTTATTGGAGAGCATAAAATTGAAAGAGCCTTACTTGATCTTGGTGCTAGTGTGAATTTACTTCCATATTCAGTTTTTCAAAGTCTCAATCTAGGTGAGTTAAAACCAACTTCTATAACTCTTTTACTTGCCGATAGATCTATAAAAGTGCCTAGAGGAATAATTGAAGATGTGTTAGTACAAGTCGATAAATTCATTTATCCTGTGGATTTTATTGTCTTGGACACACAACCTGTTGAAGTATGTAATTCATTTCCTGTTATTTTAGGACGTCCATTTCTTGCAACTTCCAATGCATTGATTAATTGTAGGAATGGACTGATGAAGCTATCATTTGAAAACATGACATTGGAGATGAATATTTTCAACATTTGCAAGCAACCTAGAGATGATAATGATTTACAGGAAGTGGACTTTACTGAAAAATTAATTCATGATCAATTTCCAACCACTTCCAATCAAAATTGAGATGGATGAATCTGATGATTTGGAAATGATTTATTTTCAGGAAGAATCAAAGACAAGTAATTGGAGGCCACAAATTGAGGAATTGCCACCACGATCAATTAAGTCCATACCTTCAAGTGTTCAACCACCAAAACCTGATTTGAAGCCGTTGCCATCCAATCTCAAATACTCATTTTTGGGAGAAAATGAAACTTTTCCGGTAATAATCTCTTCCAAACTTAATGCACATCAAGAAGGTAAGTTATTACAAACTCTGAAAATGCACAAAAATGCATTAGGATGGACCATAGCTGATATAAAAGGAATTAGTCCTTTGATTTGTACACACAGAATTTATTTAGAGGAAAATGCTAAACCCTCTAGAGAAATGCAACGAAGGCTAAATCCTAATATGAAAGAAGTAGTGAAAAATGAAGTCATTAAGCTTCTAGATAATGAAATCATTTATCCTATTTCTGACAGTAAATGGGTAAGTCCTACCCAAGTTGTACCCAAGAAGTCTGGAGTCACTGTGATAACAAATGAGAACAATGAGTTAATTCCCACTAGAACTGTTACTGGTTGGCGCATGTGCATTGACTATAGGAAACTTAATTCAATGACTAGAAAAGATCATTTTCCTTTACCTTTCATGGATCAAATCCTAGAAAGAGTTGCAGGTCATGAATTTTATTGTTTCCTAGATGGCTATTCGGGTTACAACCAAATTGAAATTGCATTGGAAGATCAAGAAAAGACTACTTTCACATGTCCATTTGGTACTTTTGCATATCGAAGGATGCCTTTTGGATTATGTAATGCACCAGCCACATTTCAAAGATGCATGCTTAATATATTTAGTGATATGGTTGAACATTTTCTTAAGATTTTCATGGATGATTTTTCTGTTTTTGGCGATTCATTTGATGATTGTTTGACTAACTTAGAAAAGGTTTTGACCAGGTGTGAAGAGAAGAATCTTGTGCTGAATTGGGAAAAATGTCATTTTATGGTAACAAACGGCATTGTACTTTGTCACATTGTTTCATCAAAAGGAATTGAGGTTGACAAATCTAAAATCAAGTTAATTGCAAACTTGCCAATACCAAAATCTCTTAAAGATGTTATATCATTCCTGGGACATGCTGGTTTTTATAGAAGGTTCATCAAAGACTTTAGTGTAATATCTAAGCCTTTAAGTAACCTTCTAACAAAGGATACTATTTTTGAATGGACTGAACATTGTGAAGAAGCTTTTGTTAAACTTAAAAACTTGCTTACTTGAGCTCCTATCATTCAACCTCCCGATTGGTCATTACCTTTTGAAATAATGTGTGATGCTAGTGATTATGCCGTAGGTGCTGTTTTGGGACAAAGAAAAGATAAGAAACCTTATGTAATTTACTATGCAAGTAAAACTTTAAATAGTGCTCAAATGAATTATACCACCACTGAAAAAGAATTACTTGCAGTAGTATTTGCATGTAAAAAATTCAGATCTTATCTTGTTGGCTCACCTGTTGTTGTTTTTAGTGATCATGCAGCATTGAAATATCTTCTTTCTAAGAAAGATTCTAAGGCTAGATTGGTGCGGTGGATTTTATTACTTCAAGAATTTGATATCACAATCAAAGATAAGAAAGGCAGCGAAAATGTTATCGCAGATCACTTGTCAAGATTGACAACAGATTCGAAAACTGACATCACACCAATCGATGACTACTTTCCCGATGAATCTTTACTTTCTGTCTCTACAATGCCTTGGTTTGCTAATATTGTCAATTTTCTTGTTTCAGGACAATTGCCAGCTCATTGGAGTACCCAAGATAAAAGAAAGTTCTTGAACGAAGTGAAGAACTTTTATTGGGATGATCCTTATTTATTCAAATATTGTCCTGATCAAATATTTCGAAGATGCATTCCGGATAATGAGGTAAGTAGTGTCATTAAATTTTGTCATTCTAAGGCATGTGGGGGCCATTTCTCATCAAGAAAGACAACTGCAAAAATCTTACAAAGTGGATTTTATTGGCCCACCATGTTCAAAGACTCACATGCATTCTGCAAGTCTTGTGAAAATTGTCAAAAGTTGGGATCTATTTCAAAACGTCACATGATGCCTTTAAATCCTATTATTGTCATTGAGATCTTTGATTGTTGGGGTATAGATTTCATGGGTCCATTCCCTCCATCATTTGGTTTCTTATACATATTAGTCGCAGTAGATTATGTTTCAAAATGGATAGAGGCAATTCCAAGTCGAAACAATGATCACAAAACAGTGATAAAGTTTTTGAAAGAAAATATTTTGAGTCGATTTGGAGTCCCTCGAGCCATAATAAGTGATGGTGGAACACATTTCTGCAACAAGCCATTTGAGTCTTTAATGAAGAAATATGGAATCACACACAAAGTTGCCACCCCTTATCACCCTCAAACAAATGGACAAGTAGAGCTTGCTAATAGGGAGATCAAACATATTTTGGAGAAAACAGTGAACCCTAATAGGAAAGACTGGTCTTTAAGACTTAATGATGCACTTTGGGCTTATCGAATTGCTTATAAAACATCATTAGGTATGTCACCTTATAGACTAGTCTATGGAAAACCTTGTCACTTGCCTATGAAACTTGAACATAAAGCTTATTGGGCTATTAAAGCTTTCAATTCAAATCTGGATGATGCTAGTCAACTGCGAAAATTACAAATATTTGAGCTTGAGGAAATAAGAAATGATGCATATGAAAATTCAAGAATTCATAAAGCAAGAATTAAAGAGTTTCATGACAAGAAAATACAGAGAAAAACCTTCAATGTTGGTCAAAAAGTCTTGCTTTATAATTCTCGACTGCATTTATTTCCTAGAAAATTAAGATCAAGATGGAGCAGTCCTTTTATTGTGAAACATGTGTATCCATATGGGGCCTATGACATCGAGAATCCAAAGAATGGCAATGTTTTCAAGGTAAATGGACATCGTCTGAAAGTTTACTTTGACAATTTTTCAGTTGAACATAACTCTATTGAATTGGGTGATCCTGTATATAAAGATTGATTTTATTTTATTTTATTTCTTTTTGAGTGATTTTTGCAAGTTTCTCTCACCCCGGTCAAATGGCGGACAACGGTACTCCGCGACTTAAGTCGGTTCTTTCAGTTTCCCACAATAACTGATATTTGTGTATATATTTGTGCAATTCTTTGAATCTCTCTTCCAATTCTCATTTGAAAATGGACACTAATCTTGAAAAATTGAAAAAGTATTTTCCCGCTCTGTCTCAGAATGCGATTACAAAAATTTACCGTGCTAGATGTGCAAGATTGAGATTGTTAATGAATCATGGAATTCCTAAAGATATTCGCTGGTTGATTGAAGCAAAGGTCTGATTATCAGGTGAGTCCTCTAACTTCTTCATTTCACACATGCTTGGAACAAGTAAAAGCACTTTTGCAAAGAAGCGTCGTGCAAAACGACAAGAAGTCTGTCATCGATGTGCTAGATGGACTTGTAATACACAATGTCGTTCTTTAGGAATGGTATCTATAAACCGTGAAGATAAAATACAATTCATTAAGGATGGCCTGAGTAAGGAGTGTTTAGATAATCTTCTATTGACTCTTGAGACACATCCTAGTGGAGATGTGCATCGTGCAATTCATGATTTATGGCCACTATTTCATAAAGAACATGATCGACTTAGTCTTGGGAATCTGACTAAAAAAGACCCTGTTTGCCAGTTTTTAAGAAAACTGGATGGGAAGCCTATCCCCGACCCATAGAGGGCGTTTAAGCCGTTCTTGGATGTAAAACCAAGGGAAGATGTGAGCCACAATCACAACTACTTGTACATACACATGTTTTTTTCAAAAACTAAATAAATAAATAAATAAAAAGAGAGAGAGAGAGTGTGAGACTCCAGCTGGCCTACATATAGGTGTTATGATTGTCTTTCTAATTTCTCATCTATAAAACCCTTTCTTCCTTCCTTTCATTTCTACTCAACCCATACATTCCACAAATACAGAAGTGTGTAGAAATGGCAAGTTCCTCAGGTCATCATATAAGAAATATTTGTGTTTTCGGTGGATCTAGTCCTGGGAAAGAAAAGAAGTTTTTAGAATCAGCAAATCATCTTGGTCAGGTGCTAGCTGAGAGAAAGATTCATTTAGTATATGGGGGAGGCAGTCTTGGGTTAATGGGAGGTGTGTCAATAACTGCATTTTTAGGAGGTAGTCAAGTTTTGGGGGTCGTCCCCGAAGCTTTAGCACAAGGAGACATCATTGGAAAAATAATTGGAGAGGAACTTCAGGTCTCCACAATGTCGGCTCGAATGAATGCAATGTTTAACCATGCTGATGCCTTCATTGCTTTACCAGGTGGTCTAGGCACATTGGAAGAGATCTTTCATATTTCCTCTTGGGCTCAACTGCACATTCACCATAAACCCATAGGTTTGTTAAATGTTAATGGTTATTATGATAAGTTGTTGTCTTTTCTTGATCATGCCGTGGAACAGGAATTTCTAACATCTTCTGCACGACAAATCATAATCTCTGCTGCTACTGCTGAACAATTGATTGACCACCTACAATCTTTCATTCCTGTAATTGATCCTTCCATGAGTCGCATAAATTGGTCAACTAAGGGAAGCCGTAAAAAGCTTAGATTGGATTTGAGCCTTCATTTGTGAATCTTTGTGTCTTTCGGTTTTGTTATTGTGTTTTGTTGTTACTTTTATTTGTTTCCGTGTGTTTCAGGTTTGTCAGTGTTCGTTATTTCAGGTGATATCTTTTATACTCTATCTTTCTACCTTTAAACATTGAGGACAATGTTTTGTTTTAGTTGGGGGGAGAGGGTAGTAGCTAAAAAAAAAAAAAACTGTGTTTTCTATTTCATAAAGCATGTGCAAAATTATTGTTACTATGATGACAGAGTAAGGAGAACTTTTATGACTCGTGAGACGCATCTTAGTAACCATTCTTAATAAGGTTTATCATAATACTTCTTGAAATATTTAGGTTTATAAACTCTCGCAATGTTATCACTTAATTCTGCTCATATACTTATTGATTGTGCATCAAAAGTGTCATTAAGTCTCTTATTTTACATATATATTTATTGTTTTTATTTGGTTTTTTTTATAATAATTGATGTGCTTTTCAGTAATGAAGTTTGTTTTAATGTTTCGATAGGTTTTGGAGCTTAAATGAATTAATTCAGGAAATTCAACGTCAGAATTCAGAACAAAGAATTGAAGAGACATTTAGTTGAAGATTGAAGCAAATCTTGGTTCAAATAAGGGCTTCAAATTTGTCCCAAAAATCAATTCTATTCCAATTCTAAAAAAGAATATCATATGATCTATTTTAAGTCCAAACTTGCCTTATGTTGTGTGCAAACTTCAACCATTAAACACCCAAGGTTTCAATGTCAATCTTAGCCCAAATAATAGGTATATTTGTATACTTATTTGATGCTTAAATTCAGCCCCAAATCAGCCCCAAATCAGCCCCAAATCAGTCCAAACACAATCCATGATCTTACATGTCCACACAACAACAATGGATTTATTTTGGGTAATCCATTGATCCAAGAAGGCAAGCACATGGATGGAAAGCTGGAGGGGACATTTTTACATTATTTTGGGTCAAAAAGAAGAAAGAGATAGCTCATAAATAAGGAAGAAAAACGTGCTGTTGCGATGTCGCGGTCGCA
>NW_011508675.1:0-660 GCF_000495115.2 Populus euphratica
ACTCGGATCGCAGATACTGATATGTAGATAGTGTAATGTTTGATTCCCTTAAGCTTTTCTCCTCAACCCATGTAACAAGCGTTGGGCCAATAGCTCCAAAGTCAGTTGACTTTAGGGTATTAGGTGTTAAAACACCCCTTCGGGCTTAATTGCTTAGGTTAGGGAGGCTACGAAACCAAACTTATCTACATTTTTATTATCATCATTTTTTTTTCTTTTTTTCTTTTTTTTTTCTTTTTTTTTCTTTTTGTTTTTTAATTATATACAATCCCTTTCCCTTAGTTGTTACCTTTAACAAAAGAACATAAATAATGTAATAATCCAACATGCAACCCACAATCATATGTTAAAGTGTGTGTGTGTGTAAATTAAGGTTTAAGAATACATGTTAAATAAGTATATGAGCAGAATTAAGTGATAACAATGCGAGAGTTTGTAAACCTGAATATTTCAAGAAGTATTATAATAGACCTTGTTAAGAATGGTTACTAAGATGCGTCTCAAGAGTCACTGTTTGGTAATTGGGTCATATCTGAAGCTATAGATCTCAGATTTAGGTCCATTTTATATGGATGGAAAGGTAAGACATAGGCCTACAACGTTTATGTGGAGCCCAATATGTAAAAAGGCCATTTTCAAGTCCAAATTATAGCAACAACA
>NW_011508672.1:0-660 GCF_000495115.2 Populus euphratica
AGGAGAATACTACTGTTGAAAACCAGTTACTTACTGGAGATCTCAAGGTTTTAAAGCTGAAGTGCCTATAACATTTCTTCTCCTTCAGCTATTTTGCAGGTGAGATTGATGTAAACAGCAAGCTCCGGCACCTTTGTTTGGTTCTAGGATTGTTGTTAAACTGCAGTTATCGGTTGATTCCATTGTGAAATATTATGACTGCCACAATTTGTTTATTGCTGGAAAGTTAATGAGCTTAAGTTGTTGATAGAAATATTTTACTTTCTGTGCCCGCGAATGATGCTGTATCGTTTGATTTTCTTCACCGGAAGCTTTCTAGTCAGCATGCATGAGTGTTATTCATTTTGAATTATTTGTTCAAGCGAACTTCTATGGTGACATTAGGAACTGAAGATTGTTGCCAGGACATTACCAGCCATTCAATAGGATCTTGAAGAGCAGTGGCTGTGGATTGTCATCTTGCTTTTATTTACACTCTTTTTTCTCCTTCGCATTCCTTGATTAGCAGTTTGCTAA
This sequence comes from Populus euphratica, assembly GCF_000495115.2. Taxonomy (NCBI): domain Eukaryota; kingdom Viridiplantae; phylum Streptophyta; class Magnoliopsida; order Malpighiales; family Salicaceae; genus Populus; species Populus euphratica. The sequence continues at coordinate 517 of NW_011508672.1, forward strand.
ATACAATTTGGTATTAAACCTGTCCATTGGTGATCCATTTCGTTCTGGTTTCGTGGCTTGTACTATTTCTGGCTTGTGTAACAGGGCATCTTGCCTTGGCTGCTTGACTAGTAATTCTCATTGCTAACCTGGGTGGTTCATTTT
>NW_011508673.1:0-660 GCF_000495115.2 Populus euphratica
TTTTATTTAAAAAAAAATTAATAAATTAATAATTTTTTTTCATTTAGGATTGAGTTAGATGAATTTCTTCTTTTTTTTAATGTTGGTTCCTATAACAATCAGAACTCAATAGAGTTTAGTTATAATGTTAGCCCTGCTATATATAGGATCCAGTAGAAATGGGTTGTTATCAAACCTAAGATATTTAATATATTTTTTATGTTTTTTATATTTTTAATATTTAAAAAAATTAAATCTTTACAAAGTACATGCCAATACACTGGTTATTATAATAAAAAAAAAGTTATATTTTAGTTTATAATTTATTTATATATGATTTTGCCTTTCACACCTTAGGGAGGTCTTTGCCTTGGACCGAGATAAAAGACCGTTGTTTATAAGGGACAGTGACCCTTCAGCCAATTTTTTTTCTTTTTTCTTTGAGATTGGTCAACCATTCCTTTTGTTATACACACGCGCGCGCGGGGCTTCATCAAACCTTTTTATTCTTTTCCTTTCTTTTCTTTTCTCTTTATTGACATCAATTACTTGAAAACAAATAAGGCTTCATGTCATTTCTATGTCATAAATTATTAATCCCACTCTACATTTATAATAAGTTTTATTAAGTTGACTATATTATCCTTTTATCTTTAGTATAATCATGGAGTATATTATTTT
>NW_011508674.1:0-660 GCF_000495115.2 Populus euphratica
AATTTTTCTATTAAGTACAAAAGCATATCCACTTGTGGATTTTAAATTTTTAGTGTCAGGTATCTAATTAGCATTACTAAATCTTTCTAATATCGCTGGGTAACCAATATAGTGTAACTCATCGTTTAAGGTATATCTCAAATACTTGAGTACTATTTTTATTACTTTCTAGCGATCCCTACTTGGGTTACTTGTAAATATATATAATTTACTAATTAAGTAAGCAATATCAGGTTTTATATAGTTCATAACATATATTAGACTTCTAATTATTTAAGAATATTTCAATTGGTTTATTCTTTTACCATTATTCTTAATAGAGGTATACTTATATCAATTGATATTTTAACAATGTTATTGTCACCTTTAGAAAATTTATTGAGAATTTTCTTAACATAACGAGATCTGACAATATCAATCCATTAGATATCTTGAAAAAATTTATTCCTAGTATGATATTTGCAACACCCAACTTTTTCATATTTAACTTATTGGTTAATATTTTTTTAGTAGACTTAGGTCATGTGATCATTGGTACCTAAAATTAGCATATCAATCACATAGAGAAATACAATGACGTAACTTTTATTTGTATTTTTCACATAAATATATTTATCAACTTCATTGGTTTTAAACTCATTTGACAACATAATCTTGTCA
>NW_011508679.1:0-659 GCF_000495115.2 Populus euphratica
ATATCTCAATTAATTTTATAATTTTTAAAATTAACAATAATATAATTTTTTAATAATCCTGAAATTTATAAAATTTAAACTGATAATATTTAAAAAATAAATTTAAAATATGATTAGTTAAATTATATTTTTATAATTATTAATATAATACTTATTTAAGTATGAAATTAATACTATCTAGTAATAAGATAATCTAGAGGTAGTTTTTCCTCGCTAAAATTAATTTCTTCACAATTTGGGTTCTTAGTAGACTTTTTTTATTTTTTTAAAAAATAATTATGTACCCAAACCATTATATTTAGTTATTTACATTTTTATTTTATTTCACGACCTTTCTTAAAATTCAAATACTAAATAATATGTAGTCAGAAACCCACTTATTAGTCACCTACCGTTTGAATTAAAAGTCTCCAAATTCCGCGGCTATTTAGTTTTGCCAGAAAGTTAATGTTAGCAGCTTGGGTGTGATAAATGAAAAGCTAAAAATATAATTTTTTTATACTGATTTTTCTTGGTTTAATAGGAGTGTTAAATAAAATATTAATATATTTTTTTAAAAAAAACATTATATCTATATATTTTTTAAGAAAAAAAAAATCAAAACTAACAAAATAAAATTAATAAAAAAATAAAACAATTAAATATAACCATATTATTAA
>NW_011508678.1:0-659 GCF_000495115.2 Populus euphratica
TACCCGATCGTGAAGCGAGTTCTACGAAAGCCAGGAGGTATAATTGCGGTCTGGTGCTATGGTAGCATGGAGTTTAGCCCAGAAATTGATGGTATCTTAAGGAGGTTTTTCGAGCTAGGTATACCTTTCCAAAGCCAAAGTTTCAAGATTGCATTACAGTGTTACAAGACGCTTCCATTTCCTTTCGAAAGTGTAGGTGTTGGGTGCGAGGGGCAGCCGCTGGAATTGGACATGCGAAAGGAGATGTCGTTTCAGGGACTCTTGAAGTTCCTCAGGTCACTTCCGGTGGTCCATATAGCTAAGGAACAAGGTGTGGATTTATTGCCTGAAGAGCTTCTCAAGGAATTTGAGAGGGCTTGGGGCGAGCCAGAAATGGTCAGGACTGCTATCTATAAGACATACATGCTTGCAGGAAAAGTCAAGCTCTAGATGAAAACGCTTGATGCAGCTGTGCTTCTTCTCCCTTCAGAGGTTTGAGCTCCATTGTACTTCAATTAATGCTTGTTTAGCATTCAAGAATAAATTAACAACGCCTGTATTTGTACCTCGCCAATTTCACCGGAGTACTTGAATGCTCCTATGATTATTATATACAAAAATCGTTAATATCAGTTGAATTATAACTCGTTGATCGTGTTTCTTGGACTATATATATGATT
>NW_011508677.1:0-659 GCF_000495115.2 Populus euphratica
AAAATTAATTTTCACTTAAAAATATCTAATAAATACCTTAAAAAACTTAATAAATTAATTCCTAACCCCAAAATACCCATAAAAGATAAAAAAAACACAAATTTAATATGTAAAAAAAATCTTTTTAAACCTGATGTACTTTTTATGATGGGATGGAATTTTAAAAACTTTTCAATAACACTCCTCTAATAAAGAAAAATCCAATTACATCAAGATAAACAACTTTGATAACCAGAATATGACCGACTAACCATTTTCCTTTTTTCCTTCAATTTTCTAACAACATTTTCTTTTTTCTTAAATTTCAGGGAAATTTATGATTGTAACGCAAAACACTTAAAATGTAGGCATCAAAATAAAAAAGAAAAAAATACAGGGACCAAACTATATTTTTATGCAACCCAAGAACTGCAAAAAGAAAGAAAAAAAACTGCCTCTTCGTTCCTGTATTAAATTTGGTGTTTGTTATTTTAATTTCTTTGAAGTGACAAATGAAATCTGAATAAGTAAAATTGAGAATCAATCCAAAAGCAAAACTTATTTTGACAATGAAAACTAAATGTAGCACACAAATCAAAAAAGAATTTTTTGGTTTTAAACATTCAAAGTATTGTGAAGATAACGTACAAAGATAAAATTAAAAATAAAATAAAATTCAG
>NW_011508681.1:0-658 GCF_000495115.2 Populus euphratica
GATTTTTTTAAGTGTTCTTTATTTGAAGAAATATTAAAATAATGATTTTTTATTTTTTAAAATTTATTTTTAATATCAGCAAATTAAAATAATGTAAAAACATTAAAAACTTAACTTGAAGCAAAAAAAAATAATTTCAAAAGTATTTTTACACCGTAAAAACAAAGAAAGTGTGGACTTAGATAGAAGAAAAGGGAGATGTTTTCAAAATATTAAAAATAACCATTAGTAGTTTTATGAGTTCAAACCTGCCCCTTCTTGTTTTAGACGTTGGCCCCATTATATTATTATACATCACACATAGGTATACATAAAGCTAAAACGTTGATAGTAGTAATAATAATAATAATATATAAATGATTGATTAACCATACAAATAATAATAATAATAATAATAATAATAATAGTATTATTATTATTACTATTCACAACCTAGCCGGCTAACAACCAAAATTTTATTTCTTCTTCAATATTGTCTAAATTGAACAAAACCTGTCAAACTTTTTTATAATAAATAATTTTTGTTTTCAGATTTTATTTTATTTTTTTACATTATTATATTAAAAATATTAAAAAACACTAAAGAATGTATATTTGATGTATTTTTCAAGTTAAGTATATTTTTAAAATATATCAAAACACAGTTTCAAACACAAAT
>NW_011508682.1:0-658 GCF_000495115.2 Populus euphratica
AGCTCAATATAAAAAATAAAATCAACAAAGATAATTTTTAAAAAAATCACGTGGAGAAATACCGTAGCAATTCATAGTATTTTAAAGAAAAAAAATATAGAACTAAATTCTCAACCACTTCTATATTAAACAAATAAAATCAACAAAAACATTTATGAAAAAACACAAAAAAAGAAGAGGAGAGTTTTGGAAAAAAAGAATTAAACAATAGAAAAAAATTTATGGGAAAAGTTAAAGCTGAATTCTCAAACAACTTAATATTAAAAAAATTGATAAAAATAATTTTGAAAACAAATACATGGGAAAACACTATAGCAAAACAAAAAACATGTAGGAAAATATTGTAACAATCTACGGTGTTTAAAAAAAATATGAATTAAAATTCTCAACTAGCATTTTCAACCAACCTGATATGAAAAAAATAAAATCAATAAAGAATATTTTGAAAAAAAATCATAAAAAAAGGAGAAAAAACCATGTAGAAAAATATTGTAGTAATTTATAATGTTTTAAAAAAAAAATTGCAGAACAAAATTTTCAACTAGTTCAATATTAAAAAAATTAATAATTGTTTTTTTTAAAATACAAATTAAAAAAAAGACAATCTTAGAAAACAAAAAAAAAACAAAAAAAAAACAAAAAAAATGCAAAAACATAA
>NW_011508680.1:0-658 GCF_000495115.2 Populus euphratica
CTGGACACCCCAGGCTCGACGAAAAAGAGGGCTGGTCCAGAAACTGGGGGCGGTGGCAGCCAGGCCACCAGTTGGAAAAATCGGCAGCGCAGAGTTGTGCAGCCGCAGGCATGTCGGGGAGAATCGGCAGCCCCGACAAAATCAGCCAGGTCAACAGAATGGGCTGAGGAGGGCGAGCCTGGACACCCCCAAGGCTTGACGAAAAAGAGGGCTGGTCCAGAAACTGGCGCGGTGGCAGCCATGCCGCAAGTTGGAAAAATCGGCAGCGCAGAGTTGGGCTGCCGCAGGCATGTCGGCAAAAATCGGCAGCCCCGATGAAATCAGCCACGTCGACAGAATGGGCTGAGGAGGCGAGCCTGGACACCCAAGGCTTGACGAAGATGAGGGCTGGTCCAGAAACTGGGGGCGGTGGCAGCCAGGCCACCAGTTGGAAAAATCGGCAGCGCAGAGTTGTGCAGCCGCAGGCATGTCGGCAAGAATCGGCAGCCCCGTCTAAATCAGCCAGGTCGACAGAAGGGGCTGTGCAGGGCGAGTCTGGCCATCCCCAAGGCTTGACGAAAAAGAGGGCTGGTCCAGAAACTTGGGCGGTGGCAGCCATGCCACCAGTTGGAAAAACCGGCAGCGCAGAGTGGGGCTGCCGCAGGAATGTCGGGGAAAA
>NW_011500752.1:0-1755 GCF_000495115.2 Populus euphratica
ACAATTTGGACTTGAAAAATGGCCTTTTTAGATCTTGGGCTCCATATGAAAGTTGTAGGCCTATGTCTTACCTTTCCATCCATATAAATTAGACCTAAATCTGAGATCTATAGCTCCAGATATGACCCAATTACCGAATAGTGTTCCGGTTTGGATTGCACCGACATCTCTTTTCTAATTTTGGTCATCTCTTTGCCCTTGCAATTTAAGTTCTTAAAGTCATCAATCAATCCTTTCATTTATGTGATAGGCCTGCATTTAAAATGAACATTTACCACAAATTAAAGGTATCTTATATTATTAGATATATTATTATAAAACATGCTTTAGTTAAGGAGTTATTAATACTTCAAGTGCAAAATGATGATATAAAACCATGATAAAAATGCACTTTTAAGTACTAATCACCGGTCGCCTTTGAAAATAGACCAGGATGAACATGTGTTGGTAGGTCGCCCATGAAAATAGATCAATCTGAGTGTAAAGGCAAGTCGCCTATGAAAATAAATTGTATGAGTGTGTGGGTTGGTCAGTGAAAATAAACCAATATGAGTGTATAGACCAGTCGCCCCTGAAAATAGACCAAGATGAAAATGTGTGGGAGGTCGCTAGTGAAAATAGACCAATGTGAGTGTATAGACCAGTCACCCTTGAAAATAGACCATGATAAAAATGTGTGGGCAAATCACTCATGAAAATAGACTAGTGAGTGTGTGTGGGCAGGTCACTCGTGAAAGGAGACCAATTTTATTAAAAAAGGAGCAGGTCATCCAAGATAATGAGATCATTTTCTTTTTCTTTACAAGCTTACTATGTAAGACATTAATGATGTTCTTGCTTCGTAAGCATTGTAAAGAGAGGACATTTGTTGTTACCTATTTTTGGGTTCTCATATAAAAATGAAATACACACACACACACACATATACATATATATATATATATATATGTATGTATGTATATTAAAAAGAAATCCAAATAATAATTATAATAATAATAATAATAATAATAATAATAATAATAATAAACATAAGGTCAATGAATATAGAAAAGGATGCTGGAATGTTGAAAAATGGCAAAAACAAATAGTTGAAGAGGTTCAAAAATGCAAAAGGTTGAAATTTGACAGCTTATCATTAATTTATGAGTCCTGTTGATAAAGAAAATTCAATTTTTGAAAAATTATATTTAAAATTAGATGTTTATGAACTCAATTAAATTTTATCTAAGATTTAATTGAATTTATTGAATTTAGGCTTTTATTGGAAGAAATTAAAGTTCTGGGGTCCAATTATAATTTTGAAAAGTTGATTTAGCCAAATCAGGGGTTTAATTACATAATTATTGAAATTTGATGGCCAATTAGGGACTTAATTGACACAATTCAAAACCATGGACCAAACCAGAAATGATGTTAAAATTAAAGGATCCAATTACAATTTTGTCGGGGGTCTGATTACAAAACTATGAGAACTTCAATGGCCAAATCAAGAGAACCCAGGCGGCGGCGTTTCCACCATTTACTATCTTCAAACAGCTATGAATCTATGATGATAATGGAAGGAGATGTTAGCAACGATAATGGAGCCATTCTCAAATCAATGGGGCGTGTATCACGACTAACATCCTCGCCACCATGATGCACACCAGCTTACCAAAAATGCTTGTGTCCTCTGGTTATATGATATGATCAAAAGATTAATGTCTTCTCCCAAGTGTAGGAGTGTCAAAGTAATAAATAACCCGAAAAAACTAG
>NW_011500752.1:2735-9551 GCF_000495115.2 Populus euphratica
GATCAAAAGATTAATGTCTTCTCCCAAGTGTAGGAGTGTCAAAGTAATAAATAACCCGAAAAAACTAGAATCGAACCACAGAGAGGTTAATTGTATAAATTACAAATAATAGCAATATAACAACAATAATAATAGTAATAGTAATAATACTACTACTAGTAGTAGTAGTAATAATAATAATAATTTTTTTTTAATCAAATGTAAAAATATATTGAGATCAAAAGTAACCATGCCACAGATGCAGCATAACAAAATATAAATAGGAAAATAAAGGGTAACAGATACCCAAAACCGAAATACAAACGGGAACAAGCTCCCGAGAAAATATGATAATAAATAATTAAACAAGCCACAAGGCAAACAAAAGTGACATAGGGAAAGGAAAAACCCATAGAGCTCAATCCAGAGTGGAGGACAGCATCCCGATAGGGGAGACGAAGATCCCATATGAGCCATGAAGAGACCCAAACATATAGCCAGAAATTAGCCAAGCCAAGCAGATCCACCAGGCAGCATTCCCCAAACTTCAAAACAGCATCAGCCAGCTAAAGAAGCCGAGAGCAGAAGACAACGGAGGGAGTACACAGCCTCAACTCAACCAGGAACTCAATGCATTAACAAACAAAATACAGGAGTCTGGAGAACAGCCAATTGAAGACAGGCCGAAGTCAATAATATCAGTCGGCTAACGAAGCCAACACAAGACCCAACGGCTCTACAAGCAAGACAAAGAAACAAGTCGAGGGACAACAGCTCATCCATGAATAATAAAGCATCCATGCAGACACAGCTCAGCCATGCAGAGAGAAATCCAGCCATTCATGCGGAGACACAAGGCTACTGTCCACTATGCATAGAGGTGGACCATCCTAGAGACAGCCAAGAAGGACACGTACAGCTGCTCCTCCTTACAGGACCATGCACGATCACCTCACAGCACACCAAGGAACCGTGCATGTTCAGCCCACATTAGAGAATAACAGCATAAGCCAAAACCTCCCATCAGCTCAATCAGCCGACAAACCATGCAGAGTGGAAGAGAAACAACCATTAACACAGCGACAAACAATTAATTGTATACCAGCCAGAAGAGCGAAAATCCAAGGCACTTCAATACACGGACAAGAAAGCCATGCAGAACCATGCACGTCCAATTTTCACCGAAGAGTAGAGGTTCCATTCAGCTTGCAACACTGTAAGCTAGATGATTATTCTCATGGAAGTACAGAATAGTGTAGAACAAAATCTGAAATTTCCTAAAGATGGCATCCACAGATTTTATACTGTTGTTAAAAATACGCCTATTTCTTTCTTCCCAAATCAGATACACCAGGATAGCAAGAGATACTCTTCTCATTCTCGGCTGCAACCCTTTTTTGTTGTTGTGTAAGACCCGAGTGGCTCTGTTTAAGGAAGACATATTATTATGAAGCTTGAGCCAAAATCTTGCCTTGGCCCAAAGAGAAGACGACCATTCACAGTTGAAGAAGAGATGAGCATGAGATTCTACAGCATTCTGACAAAGAGAGCATACAGGATCAGGTGAGAGAAATTGAAGACGATCTCTTGTTCGCAGCTTGCCCAACATTGCCAACCATAGGGAGAAACTGTGCCTTGGAAGAGACCATTGCTCCCAAACTACACTGGCCCACTGAACAGGATCAGCTTTATATCTAAAGAAATCATATGCACTGGCAGTAAAGGAACACACTCTAGAGTCCCAGCTTGAGAGTAGCTGTTGTACAGGGACAACCCCACCACAAAGGTCAATCAGTCTACTACGTAGGGAGAAAATTGACTTCCATAAAGGAGAGTCAGTTTTCTTTGAGGCCAAGGACCAGATGGAGGCACGTGAAATATAGTAATGATCAACCCATTTAATCCAGAGGGAGTCAGACTTTAAGTGAATATTCCAAAGACGTTTGGCTAAGAAACTGTCATTTCTAGCTTTAATGTCAATGACTGCTAGACCCCCTTCATCTTTTGGCAAGCACACCTGTTTCCAAGAAACAAGAGCAGATTTACGTCTAAGTACATCCCTGGCCCATAGAAAGTTTCTGCATAGGCGGGTGATCTTGGTGATGACTACAGCTGGAATAGGGAAGATGCTAATCCAAAACTGCACCATGCCATGCAGGACAGATTTGATTAACTCCAGTCGGCCAGCATACGAGAGATATTTTCCCATCCAACTTTGGATAGCCAATTCTAACTTTTGGATGAGGGGAGAGAATTGACTGGCAAGAAGCCTGTGAGGGCTAAGAGGAACATCAAGGTATGTAAAGGGAAGGGACCCTTTAGTGAACTGAGAGAGATTAAGGATGGCTTGCTTCATATCCCCCATTACACCAGCAAAGAAAATAAAGGACTTGGCTGCATTAGTTACAAGTCTCGAAGACTCCTCAAAGACTCTAAGCTGCTGGAGGATAGTGCTAACAGATACCATGTCACAGCGGCAGAGCAAAAGAATATCATCAGTGAAACCAAGGTGAGTGATTCCCAAAGCCAGGCATTTTGGATGGAAATGAAAACTAGAGTATTGAATACTACTTTTTAGTAATCTAGAAAAGTACTCCATGCAGATAATGAAGAGGTAAGGAGATAATGGATCTCCTTGCCGAACACCGCACTTGCCTTGGAAGAAACCGAAGAGATTACCATTAATGCAAACCGAGAAGGAGGCAGTCTCAACACATTTCATAACCAGGTGAACAAACCTAGCAGGGAACCCCAAAAGATGCAGGAGATCACGAAGAAAAGACCACTGTACTGTATCAAATGCTTTTCTAAAGTCAACCTTGATGGTGCAGCGGGGAGATACACGCTTTTGCCCATAACTTCTCAGCAGCTCTTGCATGAGATTAATATTATCAGCCATGCGTCTCCCACCAAGAAAAGCATTCTGAGAAGGGCTGATGATATCATTTAGCACGTGAGCTAGCCTCCCTGCAGCAAGTATCTTGGAGATAACTTTGTAAGTAATGTTGCAGCAAGAAATAGGTCTGTAGTCTGCAGCAGAGTTGGAATTAGCTGACTTGGGAACAAGAGCTATGGTAGAATGATTAAGCTGCTTAAGAATCTCCCCTGAGGCAAAGAAGTCCTTCACAGCTGAACAAAAATCTGCACCCACGATGTTCCAAGCTTTTTTGAAAAATGCAGAAGTGTATCCATCCGGCCCGGGAGCTTTATTATCATCCATACTGAAGAGAACCTGTTTGATGTCTTCAGCAGAAACTGGGGCAAGGAGAAAATCATGGGAATCAGTAGTATTGCAGGCTCCAAGTTGAACCACCTCAGCACACAGTGGAATAGTGCGTTTAGACGTTCCCAGAAGCTCTTTATAGTACGCAACAAACACTCTACCAACCTCTTCAGCTGAAGAAGTTAGCATACCATCACTTCTACCAATGGCAGGTATGTGATGTCTTCTGTGGCGCTGGCTCATCAAGGAGTGAAAGAAGCTAGTGCCCTTGTCACAATCTTTTAAAAAAGCACACTTCAACTTTTGGCTAAAGAACATTTTTTCAGCCGATTTAAGATTAACATGGCTTAGTCTCTGCTGCTTTTCAAGAGTAAAGAGAGAACCATTGTCCATGTCATTTTGAAGAAGAAGTTGAGTATCATCCAGGGCCCTTTCAGCTCTTGCTACCCTCTCCGAAATATGGCTAAAGTGAAGCTTGTTTAGAGACTTTAGACCTCCCTTTAACACTTTGAGCTTTTTAGTAAGGATGTACATATGTGACCCATAGACATCCAAAGACCAATACTGAGAGATGGTTTCCAAGAACTGAGGATGAGCTGTCCACATGTTGAAAAATTTAAAGTTCCTTTTCCCATGATGTTCCTGAAGTCCCAGCTGGACAGTAGATGGAGAGTGATCTGAAAAAGCCCCTGGGGTACCGAAATGGACATGTGCTATTTGTTGCAAAGTGAACCAATGGGTGTTCACCATCACCCTGTCAATCTTTGTCCATATTGTGTCGTTTGTCCATGTGAAGTGAGAGCTTGTGGAGTTCAAGTCTGCAATCCCAAGGTTAGAGCAACACTCCCTGAAGTCTGATGTTTCATATGTAGATACTGGTTCCCCATTATGTTTATCTTCTTGAGAGAGGATAGAGTTAAAGTCCCCAAGAAGAAGCCATGGAGAGGCCACGTCCCATCTTCTAAGGTCCGCCCACAAAGCTCTCCTGGCCGTAATGGTGTTAAAACCATATATGAAAGTGGCTGTAAAACAAAATTGTTGCACCAAGCTTGTAACCAGAACGTGAATCCCCTGAGCAGAGAGATGAATTATCTCAACTTTCACTGTTTCAGGGTTCCAAAAAATAACTATACGGGCATAAGCTGCAGCTTCAGCATTGCTTACAAATTTCCAAGTCTTCAATCGTAGCTTATGCATACATGCAACTTTAGCCAGAGACAACTTAGTCTCTAGGAGACCACATACATCAAGCTTTTTATTCTTCATGAGGCCAGCGACCTCATGTTGTTTGAGAGGGCTATTAAGCCCCCTCACATTCCAGCAGTGAACAATCATTGGTAAGGAAGGGCGGGAGCAATCCCACCACTGCCAGAACATCTATTAGGAATCCTTTGAACCGAGCTCCTGGTAAGCACACCTGAACTTGGACGATGGGGAGCTTTGTTACCAGCTATATCAACTGAGGAAGCAGGAGCTTTCCCCTTGGAGGAAACATTTTGTTGAGGTGGCGGATTACATTCAGCAGGCAAAGATGTTGGTGTCTGCCTCTTGTTCCCTGAGGTAGGTCTTTTTTTACGAACAGTTTGCCACTCTTCTGGATCTGCAGCTGTGGTCTGGGAGCAAGGCTGCACAACCTGAGCTACACATGGCTCTGAGGGGATAGTGGGAGTATCAAGTTCAGGTCCAACCACTGGAGGGGGAGTGACATGAGAGACTTTAACCGTGGGAGCAACAGCAGACGGGGCAGTAACCACAATATCAACAGCAGACGGGGCATTAACCACGGTATCAACAGCAGGCCTGAGACGGGAGAAAACGCTTCCTTTGCCTTTGACATTTTCTTTGGAAGCTACATGAGTAGAGCCAGCCTTCTCAACTGTTCTTGTCTCTACCTTACCCTTAGAGCACGCCCAGTGAAGTGGCCTAACACTTTACAGTGCTTGCAAAATTTGGGCAGCGTTTCATAAATAACCCGTTGAATGAGTGGGTTTCCATTAGGCAGGGTAACGTTAATGGAGGATCTGAGATCCGTAAGGAGGTCAACTTCCACAAGCACCCTGGCGTATGATATTCTTTCTTTAGTGGCAGTTAATTTGTCACACTGTATAGGTTTCCCCAGGACACTTGCTAGTTTTGATAAGCACCTAGGTGTCCAGCATTTCAATGGCAGGTTTGGGAACTTAATCCAGACAGGAACTTGATTCATTTCAGAGCTGGAAAAATCAAAATACTCGGACATAGAGCGCAAAATAAGAGGTCTGCCATAAACTAAGTAAGGCCCTCCACACAATACAGAAAACTTATCTTCTTCATTTTGGAATTTGTAGACAAGCCAACCCGATTCATGTATGGTAAGAGTGGCTTCACATTTCCAAACATTCATAATGATGCTATTCAAAGCTCTGTAACTAGGAAATTTGCCAGAGACGTAACCAATGGCACACAGTTTCCAATCATCACAGGAGTAGTCAAGGTCTTTAGTTAAAAATGGACAAGACTGAATATCATGTAATGCTGAGAAATGCATGAGCTTTGGGCAAGATGAAATATTTCTGTTGGAAGAGAATAGATCTCTCCATTTACCATTAGCAGGTGGGGGATTACCTGCGTTACCAAAGCTGGACGGGGTAAAGGTGGCACCTTTGGAGGTAGCTGGTGGTACTGTAACAACCGGAGCCGGGGAAGATGGGGGATCTGGACTGACCGGAGCCAGAGAAGATGGTGGGGGAGACATTTCATATGCTTCCTCAGAACAAGAGAAATCAAGCTGTTCTTCTTCAAGGGCTTCATCTTCAGAACAGTCATCCTCAAGGAACCCATCAAGAGAAGCATTTGTGTTGCCCTCCGGAGACCCATCTGGTTCTTTGGCAGAGCTTGTACCTGCACCATTGGAAGTAATGACAGTGGGTGTAGGGGATAGATCTGCCCTTGGTAAGAGGGAAAGAGAACCGTCAAGTGTACCAAGAGCTGATTTGAGTCCAAGAACCAGCGAACCCCCTTGGTTTGTGTAAGACGAAACAGGAGCAGGCAATGGGACTTGCGGGCGCTTGACAGCTGCTGCAGGTTTTCGTTTGCTTTTTGCCATTTGATAGGAGGGAAGGGTAGGAAAGATGGGATGGGAGAAACGGGGTACAAGTTACAGGGAACAGCTTGGGTACCTGTTGCAGTGAACGGCCATGAACACTAGGGGAAACAGCTTCGGGTGGAAGGTACTCTCTTGTTTCTCTCTCTAGTCACTATAATTATTATTATTATTATTATTATTATTATTATTATTATTATTTTTTATTTACGTGGGGTGTCCGGGCCAGTTTACGCGCACCACGACTAATCCACATGACTCACTGAATATCCTGCAAGCCCAGTGAACAGGTAAGGCACCACGAGAGTGACAAGCGTGCATGGTAAGGTTCGAATCCAGGTGCGGAAGAAAGGGACAAGCCCCTCCCACCGCTCGGCTATAACTATTACTATTACTATTACTATTACTATTACTATTACTATTACTATTACTATTCTTACCCAAAATGCTTGTATCCTCTGGCTATATGATATGATCAAAAGATTGATGTTTTCTCCCAAGTGTAGGAGTGTCAAAGTAATAAATAACCCGA
>NW_011500752.1:9693-11089 GCF_000495115.2 Populus euphratica
AAGAAGAAGAAGTTGATGAGAACTTTGAAACAGAAATGTAAGATCAATGTGAAGATTAAAGAATGATAATAACAAATATCAAGGTTAGAGGATTCACTAATGATATTTCAAACAAGTATAATATTTATTATTGAATTGGAAACCACACACAAATGAGGTTCCAATCAGATTATATATTGTTAACATGATTACATTAGTCATCTTATTCAATTAATGCTAATACTTGTAAATCTCGTCAAGCATTCATGATTATAACTTATGTTAACAATAAATCAAGTTCCTTTCATAGCACAAGTATCAGTTATATCTTACAGTTTGTCTATTAAAGTGTCAAGCATTTATTGTACCAAGAGCTATACAACACAAATTTTGATTAACCATTTAACAAGCAAAGTATTAAAAGTGAACAAGATAACAAATACAAAACATGTTAGGAGGTTCCAATCAGATTATATATTGTTAACATGATTACATTAGTCATCTTATTCAATTAATGCTAATACTTGTAAATCTCGTCAAGCATTCATGATTATAACTTATGTTAACAATAAATCAAGTTCCTTTCATAGCTCAGGTGTCGGTTATACCATACATTATGGGCTATGAAAGTGCCAAGCATTTGTTGTACCAAGTGTTATACAACATAAATCAAGATTAGTCATTTAACAAGTAAAGTATTAAAGAGTGAATAAGATAACAAATATAAAACATGTTAGTATCAAACATTAAGGTCCATATTAAGTTTACATTATACTTATTCTTACACCATTAGTGTAACCTTTTCACCTTGACATAATTAACTTAGCTAGACATAATGAAAGAAAGGAAAATAAATAAACAAAATAAGAACATGAATAAGATAAGAGTTAACTAAGTAAAGGAAAGGAAATGAAAGGCATAGACTTAATATTAATGAAAGCAAAGCATAAACATTACAAAAAATACAAAGAGAGAAAGGAAGAGCATGATCTTGATCTGGAAATCAAGATGCCTAAATGCATGGCAAATGCCTCCTTTTATAGGCCAAAATTGGGAACTATTGATTTGATGACTAATTGATGAGTGGGTGACCAACTCTTGACTTGGTGACAATCCTTATCTTCTCTTATCAGCCCAAAACTTCATTAATAACGTCAAAATTGGAACCACTTGAGAACATAAAAGTTGTAGGAAATTTTCTCATCTATCTTCTGTAAAAAATTCAGATCATTTGGACTTTTAGAACTCTAGATATGAACCAAACACTGAACAGTGTTCGGGCTGAAAGACAGATTCAGACTTCTTTGTTGTTGCTCCAATTTGGACTTCAAAATAGCCTTTTTAGATCTGGGGCTCCATATGAAAGTTGTAGGCCTATGGCTTACCTTTCCATCCATATAAAGTGGACCTAAATCTG
>NW_011500752.1:11807-13759 GCF_000495115.2 Populus euphratica
AGCCAGTTGCAAACATGAAAGTTGTAGGCAATTGTCTCAGCTTTCTTGTGTAAACAATTCAGCTCATTTGGACTTCTAGAACTCTAGATATGGGTTGAACACTGAATAATGTTTAGGTTGCAGAACAAATTTGAACTTCTTCATTGTTGTTATAATTTGGAATTGAAAACAGCCTCTTTAAATCTGGACTCCACATGCAAGTTGTAGGCCTATGTCTTACCTTTCCATCCATATAAAGTAGACCTAAATTCGAGACCATTAATTTCAGATATGACCCAATTACCGAATAGTGTTCTAGTTTGGACTGCACCAACATCTCTTTTCTAAGTTTGGCCATCTCTTTATCCTTGCAATTTAAGTTCTTCAAGTCATCAATCAATCCTTTCATTTATGTGATAGGCCTACATTTATGATAAATGAAAGAATTGATTGATGAGTTTAAGTACTGAAATTTAAAGGACAAAAGGAGGGCCAAACTTAGAAAAGAAATACTGGTTCAACCCAAACTGAAGCACTGTTCGGTCATTAGCTCATATCTAGAGTTGTAGATCATGGATTTAGGTCTGCTCTATATGGATGGAAAGCTAAGACATAGGCTAAAACATTTATGGGAAGGCAAGACTCAATTTTGTTGTTTGGAAGTCTAAATTTTAGCAATAATTGAAAAGTCTGAATCTATTCTACAGCCTAGATATTGTTCAGTGTTCACTTTTATTAGCAATGATGTTTTTTGCAGGAAAAAAAATAAGGATTGTCACCATGTTAAAATATGGCCACCCATTCAACAATTAGTCATCAAATCAATATTTCTGAATTTTAGCCTATAAAAGGAGGCATTTGTCATGCATTTAGGTATCTTGGTTTTTAGATCAAGATCATGTTCTTGCTCTTTTTTTATTGTAATACTTAAGTTTTGTTTATATTAATCTCTTGTTTATACTTCTCATTTTCTTTCCTTTACTTAGTTAACTTTTATCTTATTTATGTTCTTATTTTGTTTATCTATATTTCTCTCTTTTATTATGTTTAGTTAAGTTTATTATGTTAAGGTGAAAAAGTTACGCTAATGATGTAAGAATAAGTATAGTGTAAACTCAATATGGACTTTAATATTTGATACTAATATATTTTGTATTTGTTATGTTGTTCACTTTTATTACTTTGCTTATTAAATGGTTAATCTAGATTTGTGTTATATAACACATGGTACAACAAATACTTGACACTTTCATAGTAATTTGTACTTTAAAGTGCGTTTTTATCAATGTTTTATATTATCATTTTATACTTGAAGTATCAATAACTCCTTAACTAAAGCATGTTTTATAATAACATATCTAATAATATAAGATAAATTTTATTTATGGTGAATATTCATCTTAAATGCAAGCCTATCATATAAATGAAAGGATTGATTGATGAGTTTAAGAATTGAAATTGAAAGGACAAAGAGATGGCCAAACTTAGAAAAAAGATGTTGGTGCAGTCCAAACTGGAACACTGTTTGGTAATTCGGTCATATCTGGAGCTTTATATGGATGGAAATATAAGACATAGGCCTAAAACTTTCATATAGAGCTTCAGATTTAAAAACGCCATTTCAAGTCCAAATTGTAGCAACAACAAAGAAATTTGAATTTGTCTTACAACCCAAATACTGTTTAGTGTTTGGTCTATATCTGAAGTTCTAGAAGTCTAAATGACCTCCATTTTTTTTTCCTGAAAAGCTGAGATAATTTCCTAAAACTTTTATTTTTCAAATGGTTCCAATTCTAACATTATCAATGACATTTTGGACAGATAAGAGAAGATAAAGATTGTCACCAAGTTAAGAGTTGGTCACCTACTCCTCAATTAGTCATCAAATTAATAGTTTCTAATTTTGGCCTTTAAAAGGAGGCATTTGCCATGCATTTAGGCATCTTGGTTTCCAGATCAAGATCACGCTTTTC
>NW_011500752.1:13892-92949 GCF_000495115.2 Populus euphratica
CCTCTAACCTTGACATTTGTTGTTATCATTGTTTAATCATTACATTAATCTTCCACCTCAAAGTTCTCATTAACTTCTTCATCGTTTTCTTTATTATTATTATTATTATTATTAGTACTACTACTACTATTACTATTACTGCTGCTACTACTAATACAACTATTATTGTTACTATTGTTTTTTTTTTTTTATCAAATGTAAGAATTGTATAAATCAAAAATAGAAAGACAAGCTGGAAACCAACAATACAAAAGGATATACATATCTGGGCAAAAGGAATAGACTCCCTTGAATGACCTAATCAATGGGAATAGGCTCCCTCAAACTATCATCAAAACAGCAGACCAACCCTGCACTAGTGGCAACAGAATAACAGCAACAAACTAGTAGCCTAAGCATGTGAGGAAAAAGCCTCACCTAGGATCACAGCAGCATCAAGCCCCCACGAGAAGGCAACCAAGCCACCAACCATTCTTAGAGAACATAACCTACAACAAAACCCACAATGCAACCAAACCAGGTCAGGCAAGGACCAACAAAGTAGATCATAATGTGCGACTAAAGCAACCAGTAGGACCCAAAAGCAGACTAGTAGCAACCATAGCATATAGAACACAAAGCTAGCACAACCACAGACCCAATAGAGGCTCCTAGGAGAGAATAGGCTTCCCAAATCAAAGCAACAAGAGTTAGGGGAATAGTTTGCTACAATAAGCATAGAGCAAGAAACAAGCCTACCAATAGGCCCCAACCATTTAAGCAACAGGCTAGAAAACATCAAGCAGAATGAGCAGCAACAACCAGCAACCCAAACCAGCAATAAAAAACATCATAACAACAGGCAGAACTATGATTGCACCAACAGGAAGACATGCCTATAAAGGCAACACCAGAATACAATACTATAAAAGACCTAAATAGACACAAGGATATATTTCTTAGTCACCATTTCGCAATATCATAAGATATTAAAGGGAGGAGGATGAAGTTGAAGCTATGCCTCCCTGCATTCTGGAATCAACCGAGGAGGAGCTGTTGGAAGAACCAATCGTTCTAAATATTCCTGGTCTACCAAAGGCAGAGGTAGTGACTTTGCTCCTTGTCAAGTATTGCCTCTATGGAGGTAATGTGCTAGCACTATCAAGGCGATCTTTAGAGACAAGAACAACCTAAGGAGAGTCAGGAGAAACATTAGGGGATCTAGGCTGAGAAACCGTTTTTGCCCGTTTGTGCACAGAACAATCAGCTCGCTCTTCAACAGCTATAGCTACCTCAGTAGCCATTGGATCAACCTCCGGTTCTCTTTAAGGTTCCTCCTTGAAGGACTACTTTTCAACAACCTTTATATCAGTTGAGGGAGTAATGCATTCGGAGGGAGCAGAAGCTGTTAGGGGGCTTTTTGCTCTTATGACTGGAAGTTTAGTATAACCAGAATTGGAATGTCAACACTGCTTGCAAAACTGTGGCAAAGATTCATATAACACTACCTGGGATTTGGAAACACTATTGGGGAGGGTGATGTTGACCAATGATGGTAAGTCAGCAAGTAGATCAACCTCAACCAGCACTCAGGCATAAGAAAGCCAAGTCATAGAGGTTGTTGGAGTATCAACATGAATTGGTTTCCCTATCACACTTACTAGTTTAGAAAGACACAATGGTGACCAGCACTAAAGAGGTAGATTAGGAAATTTAACCCAACTGGCAGCTGAATCATATCAGAAGTATCAAAATCAAAATAATCAGGCATATGTTTTAATATCAAGAGTCGGCCAAACACATGGTAAGGCCCTCCATTGAGCATAGGAAGCATGTCCAATTCAGAAGTAAACTTGAAAATAAGCCACCCAGAATCATGTATGGAGAATTTCACATTACATTTCCTAGTAGAATGAACATATTTAAAGATGGATGTATATCCTGGAAACTTCCTAGCTATGAACCTAAGTAAAATAAACCGCCACAATTCTTTGTACTCTTCCAAATCAGTTTTTAGGAAATGACAAGACGATGTAGCAGTGTACTCAATGAAATGCACTAAAGAGGGAGACGATGGAACGGTGGTACCTGGATGGTGGTGAGAGGGAGAAGTCCCAAGGTTCCCTAAAGGAGTTGTACCATGTAATGGGAAAGGCGGCGAAGGACCAAGGTTCCCTGAAGAGGCTTGACCTTGTGTTGGGGGAGTTGGCGAAGGAGCAGTTCCAACCACTGGGTTACCAGCGCCAAACCGTGAACTCAGAGAACCAGTCTCAATAGAGGGACCATGACATGGTCTAATAGAGACAGGGGAGGTAGAAGGATATGCACAGGGCTTAGAGGAAGATGATGGAGGAGCAACTAGGGGTGTGCATTGGATATCCCTCTTTCGATTCTTCGTGTAAACCCTAGCTTCATAATTGAAATTAACAACATCTGCGAGAGTAATTGTTGTTCATGGAGGGGTAGAGGGGGATGAGGTGGACCGAGATGGACTAGAGGAGTACTATTCACGTGGGGAAACACTTCATCTCAGAGTCCGCTGGGCATTTGATAAAGAAGGGTGCGACTGGCAGAAATCATAATCGCGCTAGCAAATCGCAACACCGATGACTTTTTCTTTGACTTGGCTATGAATTAATTATACCAAGAGACCAGAAGAAGAGCCTAGAAGAGTGTAAAAAATAAGAAATGAATACATTGCACGAGAAAATGGAGAACGTGAACAATAATAGATTTTCCACTTCTTGCAACCAAGAGCCTCTCTCTCTTACTTCTCACTACTGATTGAGGACAGCTTTATTGTTACTGTTGTTGCTGTATTATTGTTATCTATAATTTATACACTTATCCTCCTTGTAGTTCGATTTAGGTCTTGCCGGGTTATTTATTACTTCGACACTCTTGCACTTGGAAAAAGACATCAATTTTTTGGTCGTGTCACATAGCCCAACCATATGGTATAAGCGACACTTGTTGACATGATCAAAAGATTAATGTCTTCTCCCAAGTGTAGGAGTGTCAGTAATAAATAACCCAACAAGATCGGGGTCGAACCATAGGGAGATTAATTGTATAAATTATAAACAATAATAATACAACAACAACAACAATAGTAGTAGTAGTACTAATAATAATAATAATAAAGAAGTTGATGAGAATTTTGAGATGGAAGATTAATGTGAGGATCAAACAATGATAAAAATAAATATCAATGTTAGAGGATCCATTAATTGTATTTCAAACAAGTATAGTATAAAGGAAAGGAAACGAGAAGCATAAACAAGAGATTCATATAACTAAAACTTAAGTATTTCAATAAAGAGAGAGCAAGAGCATGATCTTGATCTGAAAACCAAGATGTCTAAATGCATGCAAATGCCTCCTTTTATAGGCTAAAATTAGAAATTATTGATTTGATGACTAATTGTTGTGTGGGTGACTATATCTTGACTTGGTGACAATCCTTATCTTCTTGTCTATAAAAAACATCATTGCTAACATTATAATTTGGACAAACTTGAAACATGAAAGTTCTAAGAAATTATCTCAGCTTTCTAGGAAAAACAATTAAGGTCATATAGATTTCTAAACCTCAAGATATGAGCTGAACACTAAACAGTGTCTGGACTGTATGACATATTCAGACTTCTATGTTGTTGCTAAGATTTGGACTTCCAAGTAGATGAATTGAGTCTTGCCTTTCGCATGAAATTTTTAGGCCTATGTATTAGCTTTCCATCCATATAAAGCAGACCTAAATTCAAGTTCTACAGCTCCAGTTATGATCCAATTACATAACAGTATTCTAGTTTGGACTAAACCAGCATCTCTTTTCTAAGCTTCACCATCTTTTTGTCCTTTTAATTGCAATGCTTCAACTCATCAATCAATCATTTCATTTATGTGAAGATCTATATTTAAGATGAATATTTACCATAAATTAAAGGTATTTTATGACATCAAACTTGTTATTATAAAACATGCTTTAGTTAAGAATTTATTGATACTTTAATTGCAAAAACAAAATGATGGTATAAAACCTTGATAAAAATGCACTTTTAAGTACTAATCACATCCCCCAACCAGCTTATTACAAGTCCCTGATAATCAAAGCATTAAAATAGAAAAATAATTTGCAATTTTCACAAAGCAAGGTATTCATCAATCAACTTCCATTAATCTATCCAGATAAACAAACTCTTACTAAATTTATATATCTACTTAATACCTTTTAAACAAGATATTAATAAACCTTCCTTTTGTGCTCAATATATCAATACATAGTTATGAGGCTTTAATTTGAAGAAAACAAAATTTTTGTTCTAATTTTTAAGGTTAACTTCTTTTGGTTGGGATTATTATTATTTTTCTTCTTTTTTTTCCTTTTCTTTTATTAATATACTTATAACTTAAAAACACAATATATCTTTAACTTATATAACGAGCTTTCGACTAATGACTCCTTGACTAGTTGATCTTAGGGCATTAGGTGTTGAGACACCCCTACAAGCTTAGTAACTCGGGTTGTAGATACTGACATGATGAAAAGATTGATGTCTTCTCCTAAGTGCAGGAGTGTCGAAGTAATAAATAACTCGGCAAGACCGGGGTCGAACCATAGGTAGGTTAATTGTACAAATTATAAACAACAATTATAAACAACAACAATAGTAACAATAACAACAACAATAATAGTAGTAGCAATAATCATACTAATAATACTAGTAGTACTAGTAGTAGTAATAATAATAATAATAATAACAACAACAACAACAACAACAATAATAAAGAAAAAGAAAAAGAAGAAGAAGAAGAGTTGATGAGAACTTTGAGATGAAAAATTAACATAAAGATTAAATAATGATAACAAACAATGTCAAGGTTAGAGGATCCACTAATGGTATGTCAAACAAGTATAGTATAAACTCTTATTATTCAATTGGAAACCACACACAAAGGAGGTTCCAATCAGATTATAGATTGTTAACATGATTACATTAGTCATCTTATTCAATTAATGCTAATACTTGTAAATTTCATCAAGCATTCATGATTATAACTTATGTTAACAACAAATCAAGTTCCTTTCATAGCTTAGGTGTCGGCTATACCATACAATATGCGCTATGAAAGTGCCAAGCATTTATTATGCCAAGTGTTATACAACATAAATCAAGATTAATCATTTAACAAGCAAAGTATTAAAGAGTGAACAAGATAACAAATACAAAACATGTTAGTATCAAACATTAAAGTCCATATTAAGTTTACACTATACTTATTCTTACACCATTAGTGTAACATTTTCACCTTGACATAATAAACTTAGCTAGACATAATGAAACAAATAAAAATAGATAAAAAAAAATAAAAACATAAATAAGATAAAAGTTAACTAAGTAAAGGAAAAGAAATGAAAGGCATAAACTTAATATTAATGAAAGCAAAGCATAAACATTACGAAAAATACAAAGAGAGAAAGCAAGAGCATGATCTTGATCTGGACACCAAGATGTCTAAATGCATGGCAAATGCCTCCTTTTATAGGCCAAAATTGGGAACTATTGATATGATGACTAATTGATGAGTGGGTGGTCAACTCTTGACTTTGTGACAATCCTTATCTTCTCTTGTCTTCCCAAAACGTCATTGCTAACGTCAACATTGGAGCCACTCAAAAACATGAAAGTTGCAGGAAATTGTCTCAGCTTTCTTGTGTAAAAAATGCATCTCATTTTGACTTCTAGAACTCCAGATATGGCCAAAATACTAAACAGTGGTCGGGCTGGAGGACAGATTCGGGCTTCTTTGTTGTTGCTACAATTTGGACTTGCAAATGGCCTTTCTAGATCTTGGGCTCCATATGAAAGTTATAGGCTTATGTCTTACATTTCCATCCATATAAAGTAGACCTAAATCTGAGATCTATAGCTCCAGATATGACCCAATTACTGAATAGTGTTCCATTTTGGATTGCACCGACATCTCTTTTCTAATTTTGATCATCTCTTTGCCCTTGCAATTTAAGTTCTTAAAGTCATCAATCAATCCTTTTATTTATGTGATAGGCCTGCATTTAAAAGAGACATTGTAGTAGTAGTAGTAGTAGTAGTAGTAGTAGTAGTAGTAGTAGTAGTAGTAGTAGTAGTAGTAGTAGTAATAATAATAATAATAATAAAGAAAGAGAAGAAGAAGAAGATGATGAGAACTTTGAGATGGAATATTAATGTAACGATTAAACAATGATAATAACAAATGTCAAGGTTAGAGGTTCCACTAATGGTATATCAAACAAGTATAGTATAAACTCTTATTATTGAATTGGAAACCACACACAAAGGAGGTTCCAATCAGATTATATATTGTTAACATGATTACATTAGTCATCTTATTCAATTAATGCTAATACTTGTAAATCTCGTCAAGCATTCATGATTATAACTTATGTTAACAACAAATCAAGTTCCTTTCATAGCTCAGGTGTCGGTTATACCATACATTATGGGCTATGAAAGTGCCAAGCATTTGTTGTACCAAGTGTTATATAACATAAATCAAGATTAGTCATTTAACAAGCAAAGTATTAAAGAGTGAACAAGATAGCAAATATAAAACATGTTAGTATCAAACATTAAAGTCCATATTAAGTTTACATTATACTTATTCTTACACCATTAGTGTAACCTTTTCACCTTGACATAATTAACTTAGCTAGACATAATGAAAGAAAGCAAAATAGATAAACAAAATAAGAACATAAAAGTTAACTAAGTAAAGGAAAGGAAATGAAAGGCATAAACTTAATATTAATGAAAACAAAGCATAAAAAATACAAAGAGAGAAAGGAAGAGCATGATCTTGATCTGGAAATCAAGATGCCTAAATGCATGGCAAATGCCTCCTTTTATAGGCCAAAAATGGGAACTATTGATTTGATGACTAATTGATAAGTGGGTGACCAACTTTTGACTTGGTGACAATCCTTATCTTCTCTTGTCTGCCCAAAACGTCATTGATAACGTCAAAATTGGAGCCAGTTGTAAACATGAAAGTTGTAGGCAATTGTCTCAGCTTTC
Organism: Populus euphratica; assembly: GCF_000495115.2. NCBI lineage: Eukaryota > Viridiplantae > Streptophyta > Magnoliopsida > Malpighiales > Salicaceae > Populus > Populus euphratica. The sequence continues at coordinate 20,948 of NW_011500752.1, forward strand.
TTGTGTAAAAACTTCAGCTCATTTGGACTTCTAGAACTCCAGATATGGCCAAAATACCGAACAGTGCTCGGGCTGGAAGACAGATTCGGGCTTCTTTGTTGTTGCTACAATTTGGACTTGATAATGGCCTTTTTAGATCTTGGGCTCCATATGAAAGTTGTAGGCCTATGTCTTACCTTTCCATCCATATAAATTGGACCTAAATCTGAGATCTGTAGCTCCAGATATGACCCAATTACCGAACAGTGTTCCGGTTTGGATTGCACCGACATCTCTTTTCTAAGTTTGGCCATCTCTTTGTCCTTGCAATTTCAGTTCCTAAATTCATCAATCAATCCTTTCAGTTATGTAATAAGCCTGCATTTAAAATGAACATTTACCATAAATTAAAGGTATCTTATATTATTAGATATATTATTATAAAACATTCTTTAGTTAAGGAGTTATTGATACTTCAAGTGCAAAATGATGATATAAAACCATGATAAAAATGCACTTTTAAGTACTAATCACCCCCCCAACCAGCTTATTACTAGTCCCTAATAATCAAAGCGTTAAAATAGAAAAATAATTTGCAAATTCCACAAAGCAAGGTATTCATTATTTAACTTCCATTAATCTATCCAGATAAACAGACTCTCGTTAAATTTATATACCTGCTCAATACCTCTTAATAAGATATTCATAAACCTTTTTTTTGTGCTCAATGTATCAACACATAATTATGGGGCTTTTCTTGGAAGAAAACAAAATTTTTGTTCTAATGTTTAAGGTTAACTTCCTTGGGTTGGGATTACTATTTTTGTCTTCTTCTAATGTTTAAGGTTAACTTCCTTAGGTTGGGATTATTATTTTTGTCTTTTTTTTTTAATATATATACATATAATTTAAAACACCATGCATCTTTAACCCATGTAACGAGCTTTCAGCTAATGACTCCCAGACCAGTTGGTCTTAGAGCATTAGGTGTTAAGACACCCCTACGAGCTTAGTAACTCGGGTCGCAGATATTGATATGTAAATAGTGCAATGTTTGATTCCCTTAAGCTTTTCTCTTCAACCCATATAACAAGCGTTGAGCCAATAGCTCCCAAGTTAGTTGACTTTAGGGTATTAGGTGTTAAAACACCCATTCGGGCTTAATTGGTTAGGTTAGGAAGGCTACGGAACCAAACTTATCTACATTTTTATTATTATCATTTTTTTTTGTTTTTTTTTTGTTTTTAAATATATACTATCCCTTTCCCTTAGTAACAACCTTTAACAAAAGTATATAAACAATTTATTAATCCAATATACAACCCACAATCATATGTTAAAGTGTGTGTGTAAATTAAGGTTTAAGAATACATGTTAAATAAGTATATGAGCAGAATTAAGTGATAACAATGCGAGAGTTTGTAAATCTGAATATTTCAAGAAGTATTACGATAGACCTTATTACGGATGATTACTAAGATGAGTCTCAAGAGTCATAAAAAGTTCTCCTTACTCTACCATCATAGTAACAACAATTTTGCACATGCTTTATGAAATAGAAAACACAGTTAGTTTTTTTTTTAGCTACTACTCTCTCCCCCCAACTAAAACGAGACATTGTCCTCAATGTTTAAAGGTAGAAAGATAGAGTATAGAAGATATCATCTGAAATAACGAACACTGACAAACCTGAAACACACTGAAACAAATATAAGAAACAACAAAACACAATAATAAAACCAAAAGACACAAAGATTCACAAATGAAGGCTCAAATCCAATCTAAGATTTTTACAGCTTTCGTTAGTTGACCAATTTATACGACTCATGGAAGGATCAATTACAGGAATGAAAGATTGTAGTTGGTCAATCAATTGTTCAGCAGTAGCAGTAGAGATTATGATTTGTCGTGCAGAAGATGTCAGAAATTCCTGTTCCACAGCATGATTAAGAAAAGACAACAACTTATCATAATAACCATTAACATTTAACAAACCTATGAGTTTATGGTGAATGTGCAGTTGGGCCCAAGAGGAAATATGAAAGATCTCTTCCAATGTGCCTAGACCACCTGGTAAAGCAATGAAGGCATCAACATGGTTAAACATTGCATTCATTCGAGTTGACATTGTGGAGACCTGAAATTCCTCTCCAATTGTTTTCCAATGATGTCCCCTTGTGCTAGAGCTTCGGGGACGACCCCCAAAACTTGACTACCTCCTAAAAATGCAGTTATTGACACACCTCCCATTAACCCCATACTGTCTCCCCCATACACTAAACAAATCTTTCTCTCAGCTAGCACCTGACCAAGATGATTTGCTGATTCTAAAAAATCCTTTTCTTTCCTAAGACTAGATCCACCGAAAACACAAATACTTTTTATTTGATGACTTGAGGAACTTGCCATTTCTACACACTTCTGTATTTGTTGAATGTATGGGTTGAGTAGAAATGAAAGGAAGGAAAAGAGGGTTTTATAGATGAGAAAGTAGAAAGGCAAATGAAAGGAAGGAAGAGAGGATATTATAGATGAGAAATTAAAAAGGCAATCATACCACCTATATATAGGCCACCTAAAGTCTCACACACACTCTCTCTCTTTTTATTTATTTACTTTTGAAAAAACATGTGTATGTACAGGTAGTTGTGATTGTGGCTCACATCTTCCCTTGGTTTTACGTCTAAGAACGGCTTAAACGCCCTCTATAGGTCGGGGATAGGCTTCCCATTCAGTTTTCTTAAAAACTAGCAAACATGGTCTTTTTTAGTCAAATTCCCAAGACTATGTCGATCATGTTCTTTATGAAATAGTGACCATAAATCATGAATTGCACGATGCACATCTCCACTAGGATGCGTCTCAAGAGTCAATAGAAGATTATCTAAAGACTCCTTACTCAGGTCATCCTTAATGAATTGTATTTTATCTTCACGATTTATAGATACTGACACGACTAAAAGATTGATGTCTTCTCCCAAGTGCAGGAGTGTCGAAGGAATAAATAACCCGGCAAGACCGGGGTCGAACCACAGGGAGGTTAATTGTACAAATTATAAACAACAATTATAAACAACAATAATAGCAATAATAACAATAACTATAATAATAATAATAATAATACTAGTAGTAGTAGTAGTAGTAATAATAATAATAATAGTAATAGCAATAGTAGTAATAATAATAATAATAATAATAATAATAATAATAATAATAATAGTATTAGTAGTAGTACTAATAATAATAATAATAATAATAAAGAAAGAGAAGAAGAAGATGATGATGAAAACTTGGAGAAGGAATATTAATGTAACGATTAAACAATGATAATAAAAATTGTCAAGGTTAGAGATTCCACTAATGGTATGTCAAACAAGTATAATATAAACTCTTATTATTCAATTGGAAACCACACATAAAGAAGGTTCCAACTGGATTATAGATTGTTAACATGATTACATTAGTCATCTTATTCAATTAATGCTAATACTTGTAAATCTCATCAAGCATTCATGATTATAACTTATGTTAACAACAAATCAAGTTCCTTTCATAGCTCAGGTGTCGGTTATACCATACATTATGGGCTATGAAAGTGCCAAGCATTTATTGTACCAAGTGTTATACAACATAAATCAAGATTAATCATTTAACAAGCAAAGTATTAAAGAGTGAACAAGATAACAAATATAAAACATGTTAGTATCAAAAATTAAAGTCCATATTAAGTTTACATTATACTTATTCTCACACCATTAGTGTAACCTTTTCACCTTGACATAATTAACTTAGCTAGACATAATGAAAGAAAGCAAAATAGATAAACAAAATAAGAACATAAAAGTTAACTAATAACTTAGCTAGACATAATGAAACAAATAAAAATAGATAAACAAAATAAGAACATAAAAGTTAACTAAGTAAAGGAAAGGAAATGAAAAGCATAAACTTAATATTAATGAAAGCAAAGCATAAACATTACAAAAAATACAAAGAGAGAAAGCAAGAGCATGATCTTGATCTGGAAACCAAGATGCCTAAATGCATGGCAAATGCCTCCTTTTATAGGCCAAAATTGGGAACTATTGATTTGATGACTAATTGATAAGTGGGTGGCCAACTTTTGACTTGGTGACAATCCTTATCTTCTCTTGTCTGCCCAAAACGTCATTGATAACGTCAAAACTGGAGCCAGGTGCAAACATGAAAGTTGTAGGCAATTGTCTCAGCTTTCTTGTGTAAAAAAATTGGAACCACTTGCAAACATGAAAGTTGTAGGCAATTGTCTCAGCTGTCTTGTGTAAAAAATTCAGCTCATTTGAACTTCTAGAACTCCAGATATGGCTAAAATACCGAACAGTGCTCGGGCTGGAGGACAGCTTCGGGCTTCTTTGTTGTTGCAATAATTTGGACTTGAAAATTGCCTTTTTAGATCTTGGGCTCCATATGAAAGTTGTAGGCCTACGTCTTACCTTTCCATCCATATAAATTGGAACTAAATCTGAGATATATAGCTCTAAATATGACCCAATTACCGAACAGTATTCCGGTTTGGATTGCACCGACATCTCTTTTCTAAGTTTGGCCATCTCTTTATCGTTGCAATTTAAGCTCTTAAAGTCATCAATCAATCCTTTCATTTATGTGATAAGCCTGCATTTAAAATAGACATTTACCACAAATTAAAGGTATCTTATAGTATTAGATATATTATTATAAAACATGCTTTGGTTAAGGAGTTATTGATACTTCAAGTGCAAAATGATGATATAAAACCATGATAAAAATGCACTTTTAAGTACTAATCAGATACCATTCCTAAAGCATGACATTGTGCATTACAAGTCCATCTAGCACATCGATGACAGACTTTCAGTCGTTTTGCATGACATTTCTTTGCAAAAGTGTTGACTAAGATGATTTGCTTATTCTAAAAACTATATTTCCTTCCCAAGACTAGATCTACCGAAAACACAAATGTTTCTTATATCATGACTTGAGGAACTATCATTTCTACACATTTCTATATCTATTGAATGTATGGATTGAGTAGAAATGAAGGGAAGGAAGAGAAGATTTTATAGATGAAAACTTGAAAATACAATTATACCACCTATATGTAGGCCAACTAGAATCTCACACTCTTTCTCTATTTATTTATGTATTTATTTATATTATATTTTTTTTGAAAAAAATATTTATATACAGGTAGTTGTGATTATGGCTCACACCTTCCCTTGGTTTTACATCTAAGAACGGCTTAAACACCTTCTATGGGTCGGGGATAGGCTTCTCATCTAATTTTCTTAAAAACTGTCAAACATGATCTTTTTTAGTCAGATTTCCAAGACTAAGTCGATCATGTTCTTTATGGAATTGTGACCATAGATCATGAATTGCATGATGCACATCTCCACTAAGATACATCTTAAAAGTTAATAGAAGATTATCTAAAGACCCCTTACTTAGGCCATCCTTAATGAATTGTATTTTATCTTCACGGTTTATAGATATCATTCCTAAAGAATGACATGTTGTATTACAAGTCCATATAGCACATTTATGATAGACATTCAGTCGTTTTGCGTGACGTTTCTTTGCAAAAGTGCTTTTACTTGTTTCAAGCATATGTGAAAAGAAGGAACTAGAGGACTCATATGGATACACATGTTTCATAATAAAAGGGCCACTCCATCTTGATCCTAGTTTTCTAGAAAATAAATGGAGTCGAGAATTATAAAGCAAGACTTTTATACCAATATTGAATATTTTTCTTAGTATTTTTTTTATCATGAAACTCTTTTATTCTTGCTTTATGAATTCTTAAATTTTCACATGCATCGTTTCTTATTTCCTCAAGCTCATTTATTTGTAATTTTCACAGTTGCCTAGCATCATCAGGGTTTGAATTAAAATCTTTAATAACCCGATAAGCTTTATGTTCAAGTTTCATGACACGACTAAAAGACTGATGTCTTCTCCCAAGAGTAGGAGTGTCAAAGTAATAAATAACCCAGCAAGACCGGGGTCGAACCATAGGGAGATTAATTATATAAATTATAAATAACAATAATACAACAACAATAACAACAACAACAACAACAACAATAATAATAGTAATAACAATAATAATAATAATAATAATAATAATACTAGTAGTAGTAGTAGTAGTAGTACTAGTACTAGTAATAATAATAATACTAATAATAATAGTAATAATAATAATAATAATAATAAAAAAAAAAAAAAAGAAGAAGGAGAAGAAGAAGATGATGATGAGAACTTTGAGATGGAATATTAATGTAATGATTAAACAATGATAATAATAAATGTCAAGGTTAGAGGTTCCACTAATGGTTTGTCAAACAAGTATAGTATAAACTCTTATTATTCAATTGGAAACCACACACAAAGGAGGTTCCAATCAGATTATAGATTGTTAACATGATTACATTAGTCATCTTATTCAATTAATGCTAATACTTGTAAATCTCGTCAAGCATTCATGATTATAACTTATGTTAACAACAAATCAAGTTCCTTTCATAGCTCAGGTGTCGGTTATACCATACAGTATGAACTATGAAAGTGCCAAGCATTTGTTGTACCAAGTGTTATACATTATGACCTATGAAAGTGCCAAGCATTTGTTGTACCAAATGTTATACAACATAAATCAAGATTAGTTATTTAACGAGCAAAGTATTAAAGAGTGAACAAGATAACAAATATAAAACATGTTAGTATCAAACATTAACGTCCATATTAAGTTTACATTATACTTATTCTTACACCATTAGTGTAATCTTTTCACCTTGACATAATTAACTTAGCTAGACATAATGAAAGAAAGAAAAATAAATAAACAAAATAAGAACATAAATAATAACTAAGTAAAGGAAAGGAAATGAAAGGCATAAACTTAATAAATAAGAGTTAACTAAGTAAAGGAAAGGAAATGAAAGGCATAAACTTGATATTAATGAAAGCAAAGCATAAACATTACAAAAAATACAAAGAGAGAAAGCAAGAGCATGATCTTGATCTGGACACCAAGATGCCTAAATATATGGCAAATGCCTCCTTTTATAGGCCAAAATTGAGAACTATTGATTTGATGACTAATTGATAAGTGGGTGGCAAACTTTTGACTTGGTGACAATCCTTATCTTCTCTTGTCTGCCCAAAACGTCATTGATAACGTCAAAATTGGAGTCAGTTGCAAACATGAAAGTTGTAGGCAATTGTCTCAGCTTTCTTGTGTAAAACATTCAGCTCATTTGGACTTCTAGAACTCCAGATATGGCCAAAATACCGAACAGTGCTCGGGCTGGAAGACAGATTCGGGCTTCTTTGTTGTTGCTACAATTTGGACTTGATAATGGCCTTTTTAGATCTTGGGCTCCATATGAAAGTTGTAGGTCTATGTCTTACCTTTCCATCCATATAAATTGGACCTAAATCTGAGATATATAGCTCTAGATATGACCCAATTACCGAACAGTATTCCGGTTTGGATTGCACCGACATCTCTTTTCTAAGTTTGGCCATCTCTTTATCCTTGCAATTTAAGTTCTTCAAGTCATCAATCAATCCTTTCATTTATGTGATAGGCCTGCATTTAAAATGAACATTTACCACAAATTAAAGGTATCTTATATTATTAGATATATTATTATAAAACATGCTTTAGTTAAGGAGTTGTTGATACTTCAAGTGCAAAATGATGATATAAAACCATGACAAAAATGCACTTTTAAGTACTAATCACAAATACAAAACATGTTAGTATCAAACATTAAAGTCCATATTAAGTTTACACTATACTTATTCTTACACCATTAGTGTAACATTTTCACCTTGACATAATAAACTTAGCTAGACATAATGAAACAAATAAAAATAGATAAAAAAAAAATAAGAACATAAATAAGATAAAAGTTAACTAAGTAAAGGAAAGGAAATGAAAGGCATAAACTTAATATTAATGAAAGCAAAGCATAAACATTACAAAAAATCCAAAGAGAGAAAGCAAGAGCATGATCTTGATCTGGACACCAAGATGCCTAAATGCATGGCAAATGCCTCCTTTTATAGGCCAAAATTGGGAACTATTGATATGATGACTAATTGATGAGTGGGTGGTCAACTCTTGACTTTGTGACAATCCTTATCTTCTCTTGTCTTCCCAAAACGTCATTGCTAACGTCAACATTGGAGCCACTCAAAAACATGAAAGTTGTAAGAAATTGTCTCAGCTTTTTTGTGTAAAAAATGCATCTCATTTTGACTTCTAGAACTCCAGATATGGCCAAAATACTAAACAGTGGTCGGGCTGGAGGACAGATTCGGGCTTCTTTGTTGTTGCTACAATTTGGACTTGCAAATGGCCTTTCTAGATCTTGGGCTCCATATGAAAGTTATAGGCCTATGTCTTACATTTCCATCCATATAAAGTAGACCTAAATCTGATATCTATAGCTCCAGATATGACCCAATTACCAAACAGTGTTCCGGTTTGGATTGCACCGACATCTCTTTTCTAATTTTGATCATCTCTTTGCCCTTGCAATTTAAGTTCTTAAAGTCATCAATCAATCCTTTCATTTATGTGATAGGCCTGCATTTAAAATGAACATTTACCATAAATTAAAGGTATCTTATATTATTAGATATATTATTATAAAACATGCTTTAGTTAAGGAGTTATTGATACTTCAAGTGCAAAATGATGATATAAAACCATGATAAAAATGCACTTTTAAGTACTAATCACACCCCCCAACCAGCGTATTACTAGTCCCTAGTAATCAAAGCGTTAAAACAATTTGCAAATTTCACAGTAATCGAAGCGTTAAAATAGAAAAACAATTTGCAAATTCCACAAAGCAAGGTATTCATCATTTAACTTCCCAGCATGGCAAATGCCTCCTTTTATAGGCCAAAATTGGGAACTATTGATTAAGTTCATTAATCTATCTAGATAAACAAACTCTCATTAAATTTATATATCTGCTCATTACCTCTTAACAATATATTAATAAACCTTTCTTTTGTACTCAATATATCAACACATAATTATGGGGCTTTTCTTGGAAGAAAACAAAATTTTTGTTCTAATGTTTAAGGTTAACTTCCTTGGGTTAAGATTATTATTTTTGTGTTCTAATGTTTAAGGTTAATTTCCTTGGGTTGGAATTATTATTTTTGTCTTTTTTTGTCTTTTTTTTTAAATGTATATACATATAATTTAAAAACATCATGTATCTTTAACCCATATAACGAGCTTTCAGCTAATGACTCCTAGACCAGTTGGTCTTAGGGCATTAGGTGTTAAGACACCCCTACGAGCTTAGTAACTCGAGTCGCAGATACTGATATGTAGATAGTGCAATGTTTGATTTCCTTAAGCTTTTCTCCTCAACCCATGTAACAAGCATTGAGCCAATAGCTCCCAAGTTAGTTAACTTTAGGGTATTAGGTGTTAAAACACCCTTCGGGCTTAATTGCTTAGGTTAGGGAGGCTACGAAACCAAACTTATCTACATTTTTATTATCATCATTTTTTTCTTCTTTAAACTAAACTTATCTACATTTTTATTATTATCATTTTTTTTCTTTTTTTCTTTTTTTTTTAATTATATACAATCCTTTTCCCTTAGTTGTTACCTTTAATAAAAGAACATAAATAATGTAATAATCCAATATGCAACCCACAATCATATGTTAAAGTGTGTGTGTGTGTAAATTGAGGTTTAAGAATACATGTTAAATAAGTATATGAGCAGAATTAAGTGGTAACAATACGAGAGTTTGTAAATAGGCCAAAATTGGAAACTATTGATTTGATGACTAATTGATAAGTGGGTGGCCAACTCTTGACTTGGTGACAATCCTTATCTTCTCTTGTCTACCCAAAACGTCATTGATAATGTGAAAATTGGAGCCACTTGAAAACATGAAAGTTGTAGCCAATGGTCTCAGATATCTTGTGTAAAAACTGCAACTCATTTGAACTTCTAGAACTCCAGATATGGCCAACATACTGAACAATGCTCGGGCTGGAGGACAGATTCGGGATTCTTTGTTGTTACTACAATTTGGACTTGCAAATGGCCTTTCTAGATCTTGGGCTCCATATGAAAGTTATAGGCCTATGTCTTACCTTTCCATCCATATAAAGTATACCTAAATCTGAGATCTATAGCTCCAGATATGACCCAATTACCGAACAGTGTTCCGGTTTGGATTGCACCGACATCTTTTTTCTAATTTTGATCATCTCTTTGCCCTTGCAATTTAAGTTCTTAAAGTCATCAATCAATCCTTTCATTTATGTGATAAGCCTGCATTTAAAATGAACATTTACCATAAGTTAAAGGTATCTTATATTATTAGATATATTATTATAAAACATGCTTTAGTTAAGGAGTTATTGATACTTCAAGTGCAAAATGATGATATAAAACCATGATAAAAATGCAATTTTAAGTACTAATCAAACCCCCCAACCAGCTTATTACTAGTCCCTAGTAATCAAAGCGTTAAAATAGAAAAACAATTTGCAAATTCCACAAAGCAAGGTATTCATCATTTAACTTCCATTAATCTATCCAGATAAACAAACTCTCATTAAATTTATATATATGCTTAATATCTCTTAACAAGATATTAATAAATCTTTCTTTTGTGCTCAATGTATCAACACATAATTATAGGGCTTTTTTTGGAAGGAAACAAAATTTTTGTTCTAATGTTTAAGGTTAACTTCCTTGAGTTGGGATTATTATTTTTGTCTTTTTTTTTAAAATATATATACATATAATTTAAAAACATCATGCATCTTTAACCCATGTAACGAGCTTTCAGCTAATGACTCTCAGACTAATTGGTCTTAGGGCATTAGGTGTTAAGATACCCCTACAAGCTTAGTAACTCGGGTCGCAGATAATGATATGTAGATAGTGCAATGTTTGATTTCCTTAAGCTTTTCTCCTCAACCCATGTAACAAGCGTTGGACCAATAGTTCCCAAGTCAGTTGACTTTAGGGTATTAGGTGTTAAAACACCCTTCGGGCTTAATTGCTTAGGTTAGGGAGGCTACGAAACCAAACTTATCTACATTTTTATTATCATCATTTTTTTTTCTTTTTTTTAAACTAAACTTATCTACATTTTTATTATTATCATTTTTTTTCTTTTTTTCTTTTTTTTTTAATTATATACAATCCTTTTCCCTTAGTTGTTACCTTTAATAAAAGAACATAAATAATGTAATAATCCAATATGCAACCCACAATCATATGTTAAAGTGTGTGTGTGTGTAAATTGAGGTTTAAGAATACATGTTAAATAAGTATATGAGCAGAATTAAGTGGTAACAATACGAGAGTTTGTAAACCTGAATATGTATATGAGCATAATTAAGTGATAACAATGCGAGAGTTTGTAAACCCGAATATTTCAAGTTTTATAATAGATCTTGTTAAGAATGGTTACTAAGATGCGTCTCAAAAGTCACTTTAACAAAAGAGCTCCTTTACTCTGCCATCCTAGTTACAACAATTATACACATGCTTTATGAAATGAAAAATAATTTTTTTTTTATCAACTACTACCCTCTCCCTCCAACCAAAACGAGACATTGTCCTCAATGTTCTAAGGTAGAAAGATAGAGTATAGAAGATATCACCTGAAATAACGAACACTAACAAACCTGAAACACACTGAAACAAAAATAAGAAATAACAAAACACAATAATAAAACAAAAAGACACAAACATTCACAAATGAAGGCTCAAATCCAATCTAAGCTTTTTACGGCTTTCCTTAGTTGACCAATTTATGCGACTCATGGAGGGATCAATTATAGGAATGAAGGATTGTAGGTGGTCAATTAATTGTTCAGTAGTAGCAGCAGAGATTATGATTTGTCGTGCAGAAGATGTTAGAAATCCCTGTTCCACAGCATGATCAAGAAAAGACAACAACTTATCATAATAACCATTGACATTTAACAAACCTATGGGTTTATGGTGAATGTGTAGTTGAGCCCAAGAGGAAATATGAAAGATCTCTTCCAATATGCCTAGACCACCTGGTAAAGCAATGAAGGCATCAGCATGGTTAAACATTGCATTCATTCGAGCCAACATTGTGGAGACTTAAAGTTCCTCTCCAATTATTTTTCCAATGATGTCCCCTTGTGCTAGAGCTTCGGGGACGACCCCCAAAACTTGACTACGTCCTAAAAATGCAGCTAGTGACACACCTCCCATTAACCTAAGACTGCCTCCCCCATACACTAAATGAATCTTTCTCTCAGCTAGCACTTGACCAAGATGATTTATTGATTCTAAAAACTCCTTTTCTTTCCCAGGACTAGATCCATCGAAAACACAAATATTTCTTATATGATGACTTGAGGAACTTGCCATTTCTACACACTTCTGTATTTGTTGAATGTATGGGTTGAGTAGAAATGAAAGGAAGGAAAAGAGGGTTTTATAGATGAGAAAGTAGAAAGGCAATCATAACACCTCTAATATTTGTAAGATTTTTGCAGTTGTCTTGATGAGAAATGGCTGCCACAAGCCTTAGAATGACAAAATTTAATGACACTACTTACCTCATTATGAGAAATGCATCTTCAAAATATTTGATCAGGACAATATTTGAATAAATAAGGGTAATCCCGATAAAAGTTCTTCACTTCATTTATGAACTTTCTTTTATCTTGGGTACTTCAATGAGCTGACAATTTTCCTGAAACAAGAAAATTGACAATATTAGCGAACCAAGACATTGTAGAGATAAAAAGTAAAAGATTCATTGGGAAAGTAGTCATCAATTGGTGTGATGTTAGATTTCGAATTTGTTGTCAATCTTGACAAATGATTTGCAACATTGTTGGTGCCTTTCTTGTCTTTGATTGTGATATCAAATTCTTGAAGTAATAAAATCCACAACATCAATTTAGCCTTATAATCTTTCTTAGAAAGAAGATATTTCAATGCTACATGATCACTAAAAACCATAGTTATTAAACCCGATGTGGGGATTGATCCGGTTAAAAGGCTGGGTCTCGGGTTTTATGGGTCAACCCAATTAGCCTATGTTAATCCATAAAAACCGAGTTATTTAAAGGTTAGGTTAGGTTAAAGGTAAGAAATGGAAAAGGGAGGCAGTGAAGTGGGACCAATGTAGTAGTTATGTTGTTAGTTGTTTTTTTGCAAAGAAAGGGCTCTTAATCTTATCATTATCTTCTTATAAAGTTTATTTACCCTTTATGGCTTCATCACAAGCAACCAAGTTGTCTCTCTTTTGAACCATCTATTTTGTACAAGGACGAACACAATATGTTGAAAGCCCACAAGCATAGTCCTTGCTTTTGGACGACCCCATGCTTTAGAGATTAAAAACATCACACAAACCCTATCTCTTTCATATCTTTCCCCTGTAAATGTATATGATTTCTACATGCTTCAAAACATTAGCTAGAGAGAGAAAAAGAGATGTTAAAGAGTTGATGATGGTAATAAAGCCTATGGTACTGGTACTACTACTTGTTGCCTCTCTCTCTCTTTTGAAACTGTGAGTTTGGTTCGCCCCCTTACTTGATGACCAAGACCTGTTAACGAAGAGGAAATAGGTGAGCGAAGAGCTTTGTTTGCTTCTTCAAATCGGAGCTGTCAAAAGGAAAAACAAAATAGCTAACCAGCTCCTTGATTGGATGGGACTGGAAAATGAAATAGATTGTACCCTCTTAGACAATTTATATAATCACTTAAATGGTTTGAGGAGCAGGGGAGGATTCCCTTAGAATATCTAATCTATTCTTTTTTCCCTTCCCTGAGACTCATATTCCAATTGTAGTCCTCCTACCAGCCATTTCTAAGCCATTTTTAGTTATATTGCTTGGAAGTTTTCTTACATCCCTGATTAGTACTTAAAAGTGCATTTTATAAAAGTTTTATATCATCATTTTGCACTTGAAGTATCAATAACTCCTTAACTAAAGCATGTTTTATAATAACATATCTAATAATATAAGATACCTTTAATTTATGGTAAATGTTTATTTTAAATACAGGCTTATCACATAAATGAAAGGATTGATTGATGAGTTTAAAAACTAAAATTGAAAGGACAAAGAGATGGCTAAACTTAGAAAACAGATGTTGGTGCAGTCTAAACCGGAACACTGTTCGGTAATTGGGTTATATTGGGAGCTTTAGATCTTGGATTTAGGTCTACTTTATATGGATGGAAATTTAAGATATAGGCCTACAACTTTCATATAGACCCAAGATTTAAAAAGACCATTTTCAAGTCCAAATTGTAGCAACAACAAAGAAGTCTGAATCTGTCCTACAACCTGCGCACTGTTGAGTGTTTGGCCCATATATGGAGTTATAGAAGTCCAAATATCCTCCATTTTTTTTATTGGAAAGCTGAGATAGTTTCCTACAACTTTCATGTTTTTAAGTGGTTCCAGTTCTAATGTTATCAATGATGTTTTGGGCAGACAAGAGAAGATAAAGATTGTTATCAAGTCAAGAGTTGGCCACCCACTCATCAATTAATCATCAAATAAAGAGTTCCTAATTTTTGCCTATAAAGGGAGGCATTTGACATGCATTTAAGCATCTTGGTCTCCAGATCAAGATCATGCTTTTTATTTCTCTCTTTGTATTGCTTATGTTTTGCTTTCATTTATATCAAATTTATGTCTTTCATTTACTTAGTTAACTTTTATCTTATTTATGTTCTTATTTTGTTTATTTATTTTTCTTTCATTCATTATGTTTAGCTAAGTTTATTATGTCAAGGTGAAAAGGTTACACTAACGGTGTAAGAATAAGTATTGTGTAAACTTAACATGGATTTGAATGTTTGATACTAACATGTTTTATATTTGTTATCTTATTTACTCTTTAATACTTTGCTTGTTAAATGACTAATCTAGATTTATGTTGTATAATACTTAGTATAACAAATGCTTGACACTTTCATAGCCAATATTATATGGTATAACTAACATCTAAGCTATAAAAGGAACTTGGTTTATTGTTAACATAAGTTATGCCTAATGAGATTTACAAGTATTATTATTAATCAAATAAGATAATTAATGTAATCATGTTAACAATTTATAATCTGATTGGAACCTCCTTTGTGTGTGGTTTCCAATTGAATAATAAGAGTTTTATACTACACTTGTTTGACATACCATTAGTGGATCCTCTAACCTTGACATTTGTTGTTATCATTCCTTAATCCTTACGTTAATCTTGCATCTCAAAGTTCTCATCAACTTCTACTTCCTCTTCTTCTTCTTCTTCTTCTTCTTTATTACTACTACTACTACTACTACTACTATTTTTATTATTGTTATCTATGATTTATACAATTTACCTTCCTATGCTTCGACCCTAGTCTTGCAGGGTTATTTATTACTTCGACACTCCTGCACTTGGGAGAAGACATCAATCTTTTGGTCGTGCCAAGTTTTTGGTGCCGTTGTTGGGGAGGTAAGTTCTTGTACAAATTATAGTATTTATTTTATTTTATTTTTTTACTTTTCTTGTATATAACTTTGTTTCTTATCTCTTATTTTTTCTTTTTTTTGTTTTCTTTTTTCTTTTATTTTATTCCTACACGTGCATGAGAGTGTGGTCACGTACATCAAGTGGTAGACTTTATAGGGTATCCTCATCATTTTTAGAAAATATGGCCGAATAAGATAATTAATCACTTCATAATGAGAATAACTGTGTTAGAACATACATGAATCCTACAAGAATAAGTGCACCATTATGCATAGTTTTTCCTCCTAATGCATTTCATTTTAATTTTAAGCCAGGCATTATTCAACTTTTACCTTCTTTTCATGGCTTAGATTTAGAAAATCCATACTTGCATTTAAAGGAATTTGAGGAGGTCTATAACACCTATAATGACTCAAATTATAGCATGAACACCATCAGATTAAAGCTTTTTTTTATTATTAGAAGATAAAGCTAAAACATGGCTATAAAATTTGAGACTTGGATCCATTTGTGCTTGGAATGAAATGCAACAACAATTTTTAAAGAAGTTTTTCACTTCTCAAAGAACAAACTCTTTCAAAAGACAAATCACCACTTTCACTGAAAAACCAGAAGAAACATTTTACCAATATTGGAATAGATATCGAGATTTGCTTAATACTTGCTATCATCATGGTTTTGAAACATGGAGATTGGTTTCACTTTTTTATGAAGGGTTAATACCTAGAGATAGATAAATGGTTGAATTGATATGCAACAAAACTTTTAAAGATAAAGACCCTAAAGAAGCAATGGAGTACTTAGACTTGTTAATTGAAAATGCTCAAAATTAAGACACCGAGTAAAACTAAACCTCATACATCTAATAGAAATATGTCCAACCTTAAGAAGATCATGACCTCTAAGCCAAGTTTGCATTTTTAGCTAGAAAAGTAAAGGCATTAAAATTAAAAAAGAGTGGTCAATTAAAATCTGTTCAAGACATTGTGTGTCAAATCTATGAAACAAATGAACACTCAACCAATGACTATCCAACTTTGCCTTCTTTTAAGAAATGTCTCCATGAACAAGCCCATGCCTTAAACAGTTTTCAAAGGCCTAATCATAACCTATACTTGATTGATACTTAAAAGTGCATTTTTATCAAGGTTTTATATCATCATTTTGCACTTGAAGTATCAATAAATCCTTAACTAAAGCATGTTTTATAATAATATATCTAATAATATAAGATACCTTTAATTTGTAGTAAATGTTTATTTTAAATGCAGGCCTATCACATAAATAAAAAAATTGATTGATGAATTTAAGAACTGAAATTGAAAGGATAAAGAGATGGCCAAACTTAGAAAAGAGATGTAGGTACAATCCAAACTAGAACATTGTTCAGTAATTGGGTCATATCTGGAGCTATAGATCTCAGATTTAGGTCTATTTTATATGGATGGAAAGGTAAGATATAGGCCTACAACTTTCATATGGAGCCCAAGATCTAAAAAGGTCATTTTGAAGTCAAAATTGTTGCAACAACAAAGAAGCCCGAATCTGTCCTCTAGGCCGAGCACTATTTAGTATTTTGGTCATATCTAGAGTTCTAGAAGTCGAAATGAGCTGAATGTTTTACACAAGAAAGCTGAGACGATTTCCTACAACTTTCATGTTTTCAAGTGGCTCCAATTTTGACATTATCAATGACGTTTTGGGCAGACAAGAGAAGATAAGGATTGTCACCAAGTCAAGAGTTGGCCACACACTCATCAATTAGTCATCAAATCAATAGTTCCCAATTTTGGCCTATAAAAGGAGGCATTTGCCATGCATTTAGGCATCTTGGTTTCCAGATCAAGATCATGCTCTTCCTTTCTCTCTTTGTATTTTTTGTAATGTTTATGCTTTGCTTTCATTAATATCAAGTTTATGCCTTTCATTTCCTTTCCTTTACTTAGTTAACTTTTATGTTCTTATTTTGTTTATCTATTTTGCTTTCTTTCATTATGTCATTTCATTTACTTAGTTAACTTTTATCTTATTTATGTTCTTATTTTGTTTATTTTTTTTCTTTCATTATGTTTAGCTAAGTTTATTATGTCAAGGTGAAAAGGTTACACTAATGGTGTAAGAATAAGTATAGTGTAAACTTAATATGGACTTGAATGTTTGATACTAACATTTTTTGTATTTGTTATCTTGTTCACTCTTTAATACTTTGCTTGTTAAATGACTAATCTTGATTTATGTTGTATAACACTTGGTACAACAAATGCTTGGCACTTTCATAGCCCATACTGTATTGTATAACCGACACCTGAGCTATGAAAGGAACTTGATTTGTTGTTAACATAAGTTATAATCATGAATGCTTGACGAGATTTACAAGTATTAGCATTAATCGAATAAGATGACTAATGTAATCATGTTAACAATCTATAATCTGATTGGAACCTGCTTTGTGTGTGGTTTCCAATTGAATAATAAGAGTTTATACTATACTTGTTTGACATACCATTAGTGGAACCTCTAACCTTGACATTTGTTATTATCATTGTTTAATCGTTACATTAATATTCCATCTCAAAGTTCTCATCTTCTTCTTTATTATTATTATTATTATTATTGTTGTTGTTATTGTTGTTGTTGTTGTTGTTGTTGTTGTTGTTATTGTTATTATTGTTATTACTATTATTATTGTTGTTGTTATTATTATTATTGTTATTGTATTATTGTTATTTATAATTTGTACAATTAACCTCCCTGTGGTTCGACCTCGGTCTTACCGGGTTATTTATTACTTTGACACTCCTACACTTGGGAAAAGACATCAATTTTTTAGTCATGTCAATACTCGTAAACATACAACCTTGGTTGGAGAAATCACCTAAATTTCTGTCAAAAGAGTGATAACAATAATGCACAAACTCCATAACCATCGTTTCAAGCACACTATAATTTTCAAAATTCTCATGGATATGTACCTCCTTATGCTCCATCTACTAAAAGAAATCTTGAGGAAACATTGCATTCATTCATTGAAAAGCAAGAAACAATCAATACTCAACTTGCTCAAAGCATGATACATTTTAAAGATACTCTTGCAAAATTAACATCTGCTCTTAGTTTCTAAGAGAAAGATAAGTTTCCATTTCAATCATAATAAAATCTCAAGGGGCAATACAATGCAAATGCAAGTAGTTTTAGAAGCCAACACTTGGATCAAGTCAACTCAATTATCACTTTTTACAGTGGTAAGGTTATTAAAAAACCCACTTTTGAACCTTGTAAGAAAGATGATGAGTCAATCTCTGAGGGAAAGGAAGGGGTTAAATCTGAATATTGCAAAAAAAGATTGATTACCCGCTAGTGCTTCCATTTCCTTATGCCATGACCAAACAAAGGAAAGTCAATCATAACCTTTTCTTGCTTTCTGCACTCTCATAGGCTCTTCTTCTGGTCTCTTGGTTTTGTCATTTCATGGCCAAGTCAAAGAAAAAAACATCGATGTTGTGGTTTGCCCAGCGAGATTATGATTTTTGCTTGTCACACCCTTCTTTGTCAAATGCCCAACGGACCCTGAGACGAAGTGTTTCCCCTCGTGGCCAGCACTCCTTTGTCCTAGGTACACCTCATCCCCCTCAGCCCCTCCACGAATAGCAATTACTCTCGTAGATGTTGTTAATTCCAATTGTGAAGCTAGGGTTCACACAAAGCATCGAAAGAGGGCTATAATGTGTACACCCTCATCTGCTCTTCCATCATCTTCCTTTAAGCCCTGTGCACATCCTTCTACCTCCACTATCTCTATTAGACCATATTGTGGCCCCTTTGTTTAGACTGGTTCTCTAAGCTCATGGTCTGGCGCTGGTAACCTAATGGTTGGATCTGCTCCTTAGCCGTCTCCCACACCATAAGGTCAAGCCTCTTCAGGGAACCTTGGTCCTTCTCTATCCCAACATCATACAGGTACCACCATCCCATTATCCCCTCCCTTAGTACATTTATTTGATTTCACTGCTACATCATCTTACCAATTCCTTGAAACTGACTTGGGTGTACACAAAGAATTATGGAGGTTTAGTTTAATTGGGTTCATAGCCGAAAAATTTCTTGGATATACATCCCTCTCTCAGTATGTTAATTTTGTATGGAACTGTAATGTAAATTTCTCCATGCGTGACTCTGGTTGGCTCATTTTCAAGTTTGAGTCTGAATCGGACATGATTGAAGTGCTTAATGGAGGGCCTTACTCTGTATATGGCTGGCTATTGATATTAAAAACTATGTCTGACTATTTTGATTTTGATACTTCTGATATGATTCGGATGCCTGCTTGGGTTCACTTTCCTAACCTTCCCCTTCAGTGCTGGTCACCATTATGTCTTTCTAAACTAGCAAGCATGATTGGAAAACCAGTGCATTTAGATTCTCCAACAACATCCATGACTCGGCTTTCCTATACCAAAGTGTTGATTGATATTGATTTGCTCGCTGAGTTACCATTATCGATTGATATCACCCTCCCCAATGGTGTTACCAAATCACAAGCAGTGATATATGAATCATTGCCCAACTTCTACAAATAGTGCAAAACATTAGGTCACGCCACTTCTGTATACAATAAAGCTTTCCGTCACAAGCGCAAAAAGAGTCTTTCACCACCTCCTGCTCCCTTTGGATGCACTAATGAAGTAGTTGAAAAACAGCCAACCAGGAAGGAAGTTTAAGGTGAACCAGCAATTAACCCAATGGCTGTTGAGGTAGCTGTTGATTGTGCATCAAAAGTGTCATTAAGTCTCTTGTTTTACATATGTATTTATTGTTTTTATTTGGTTGTTTTTATAATAATTGATGTGTTTTTTAGTAATGAAGTTTGTTTTAATGTTTCGATAGGTTTTTGGAGCTTAAATGAATTAATTCAGAAAATTCAACGTTGGAATTCAGAACAAAGAATTGAAGAGACATTTAGTTGAAGATTGAAGCAAATCTTGGTTCAAATAAGTGCTCCAAATTTGTCCCAAAAATCAATTCTATTCCAATTCTAGAAAAGAATATTATATGATTTATTTCAAGCCCAAACTTGCCTTATGTTGTGTGCAAACTTCAACCATTAAACACTCAAGGTTTCAATGTCAATCTTAGCCCAAATAATAAGTACATTTGTATACTTATTTGATGCTCAAATTCAGCCCAAATTCAGCCCTAAATCAACCCCAAATCAACCTTCAAATCAACTCAAAGACAATCCATGATCTTATATGTCCACACAACAAATAACAATTGATTTATTTTGGATAATCCATTGATCCAAGAAGGCAAGCACATGGATGGAAAGCTGGAGGGGATATTTTAACATTATTTTGGGTCAAAAATAAGAAGGAGACACCTCATAAATGAGGAAGAAAAACGTGCACCAAAGTAGTTGTAAAGCTGTCTTGATTTGATTTTTCAGAACACCTTTCGGTGTTTTGCCCATAACTTTGATTTGATTTTTCAGAACACCTTTTGGTGTTTTTCCCATAACTTTTGACTCAGGTGTCCAAATGAGCTGTTCTTTAATGATCTGGAAAGGTGACAGAATTGCCTATACATATGTCTCTAATAGACTTCTCGAATAAAAGCTTCTAAGAGGGTCGAATTGCTGTCCAAAGTTAGAGTCAGATTTGTGTCCGAATTTTTTCTGAAATTGTATTGTGTTCTTCTTTATAGATTTCGGTTCTTTAGTTTGTAAAACTTATTATTTCAGTTGGATTCAAGTTCTTTCATGTTTATTGAAGTGTTCTTATATATAATCATGGTTGGCTAAACTCTTTCTTGGATCCAAATCAAGGATAATGGTGATTGAGGTGAGTTCTTTAGGATATGAATGAATCTTAATGTTTATCTTCTTATTTTCTTCATGAATGATTTATTATTGTAAAGAAATTTTAGAAATCATTTAGGTAATGTTATAATCTTGAATTTTTATGCACAAACTTTAGTTTTAGTATAGAGATTGCTTGATTCAATGTCTTACTTAATATGAAAGTACTTGTTCATTCTTAAGCAATAATCAATCTTCATCTTTCTAATCTTTATTGTAATATCTTCAGATCTAATATCACCATCGTTGAGATTAGGTTGAGTTATCTTATATATGTTGAAGAAATCACCAATACATCACCATTAAAATTGATTTGGACCAAGACTTACTTTTCTTGTCATTTAAAATCTATTTACATTTTTTTTTTATCTTTGAAAACAAATCCATCAATTATTTTCAACCAAGTTATTGTTAATTTAATTTCTCTTGAGTTTTTTTTTGTTATTTAGCTTAATTTCCAGATCTAGCTCTCTGTGGATATGACCTCGATCTTACCGAGTTAATTGCTACATCGCACACTCGTGCACTTGCGAGTTAAAACAAGCCGATCATAAAAAGCGGTCAAGCAATATCCATGAGAATTTTGAAAATAATTATATGTTTGAAATGGTGGTTATGAAGTTTATGCATTATTGTTATTACTCTTCCAACTGAAATTTGGGTGATTTCTCTAACTAGAGTTGTATGTTTGCAAGTATGGGTTATAATTTGGCTTTTAGAAACTATTTAAAGCATGAGCTTGTTCCTTGAGACATTCCTTAAAAGAAGGCAACGTTGGACAGTCATTGGTTGAGTGTTCATTTGTTTTACAGATTTGACACATAATATTTTGAACAAATTTTAATTTACCACTCTTTTTCAATTCTCGTACCTCGACTTTTCTAGCTAAAGATGCAAATTTAGCTTGGAGGTCATGATCTTCCCTTGGGTAGTACATAGCTCCACTAGATGTATGAGGATGAGTTTTACTTGGTGCCTTATAAGTACCTGCGGTGTCCTAATTTTGAGCATTTTTAGCTAACAAGTCTAAGTACTACATTGCTTCATTAAGGTCTTTATCTTTAAAAGTTGCATTGCACATTAATTCAACCATTTGTCTATCTCTAGGTGTTAACCCTTCATAAAAATATGAAACAAATTTCTATGTTTCAAAACCATGATGAGGGTAAGTGACATGACTAAAAGATTGATGTCTTCTCCCAAGTGCAGGAGTGTCGAAGTAATAAATAACCCAGCAAGACTAGGGTCGAACCATAGGGAGGTCAATTGTATAAATTACAGATAACAATAATACAACAATAATAACAATAATAACAACAACAACGATAACAATAATAACAATAATAACTATAACAATAACAACAACAACAACAACAACAACAACAACAACAACAACAACAACAACAACAACAACAACAACAACAACAACAACAACAACAACAACATAATAATAATAATAAAGAAAAAGAAGGAGAAAAAGAAGAAAAAGATGAGAACTTTGAGATGGAATATTAATGTAAGGATTAAACAATGATAATAACAAATGTCAAGGTTAGAGGTTCCACTAATGGTATGTCAAACAAGTATAGTATAAACTTTTATTATTCAATTGGAAACTACATACAAAGGAGGTTCTAATCATATTATAAATTGTTAACATGATTACATTAGTTATCTTATTCAATTAATGCTAATACTTGTAAATCTCGTCAGGCATTCATGATTATACTTGTAAACCATATAAGTTGTAGGAAATTGTCTCAACTTTCCAGAAAAAAAAATGGAGATCATTTGGATTTCTAAAACTCTAGATATAGGCCAAATACTGAACACTGTTCGGGCTGCAAGACAGATTCAAACTTCTTCATTGTTGCTACAATTTGGACTTGAAAATAGCCTTTTTCATTGTTGCTAATCATTCATTTGTCTCGGTCATCCCTTCGGATGCCATTAACCGAGGCTAATAAGTCTTTTTTCCCGGTCATCCCGTTGGATGCCATTAGCCGAGGCTAATCAACCATTTGATAACATTTAAACGTTTGACAATCTGATATATGTTCTAACCCAATATGGTAACATTCATGATAAAGTATCTCATTACTTAACTTATGAAAAAGGAAGGTAGAAATCACCTACCTGCTCCACCTGTGGGTTGTTCTTGTCGTGATGATGGTTTAATCCCGACTGCTCCACCTAAGAAATCAATGGTCACAAATCAGTACATTTATTTTTGAATCACAGTCGTTAGCACAGTTATTTCAAAAGTTCATATGTTCACATTCAAGTGTTCCATATTTTATACCATCATACCATGAAATTGTTACTAGTATTTAAGTCATTTCTGCTTAGGAGGCTTATGGTAGAAATCGACAACGAGAACTAGTTCGTTGCAGGCTGCCTAATTTGGCAACGAGAATTGGTTCACTGCCAGCAGCCAATTCGGCAACGAAAAGTGTTTCGCTGCTGGTGCCACAATTTTGGTAGCAAATGTTAAATCCTAGCAAACAACTCAGTTTCGGCAGCGAATCACAGTTTCGCTACAGCCAACTCAACTTCGGTAGCAAATCACAAATTCACTATAGAACATGATATTCGATAGTGAATGCTAATTTGCTGCAGACAACTCAACTTCAACAGCAATTCGCTGCAGACAACTCAGTTTTGGTAGCGAATGCTAATTCATTGTAGCCAACACAGTTTTGGTAGTGAATCGCAATTTCACCACAGAACACACAATTCGGCAACGAATGCTGATTTTCTGTAGAAGACTGAGTTTTGGCAGCGAATGCTAATTCGCTGCAACCGATATAGTTTCGACAGCGAATCACAATTTCACTGTAGAACACATAATTCGACAACGAATGCTGATTCGCAGCAAAAGACTCATTTTTGGTAGCGAATGTTAATTCGCTGCAGCCGATACAATTTCGGTAGCGAATCACAATTTTACTGCAAAACACACATTTTGGCATGACCCCACACCAAACATGCTGTAACAACCCCAACATATAAACTATCACTAAGTTCCAGCAAAACACACACATTGAATTTCGGTAGCGAATCGCAATTTTACTGCAAAACACACATTTTGGCATGACCCCACACCAAACATGCTGTAACAACCCCAACATATAAACTATCACTAAATTCCAGCAAAACACACACATTGAAACCATCAATTTCAGTACATAATTCTTCAACAAATTCCAGCAGAACACACACATTGAAAACCATCAATTACAACATATATCTGTCAATAATTCCAACAGAACACACACATTGAAACTATCAATTTCAACACATAATCCTTACACATAATCCTTCAACAAATCTCACCAGAACACACACATTGAAAACCATCAATTACAGCATATATCTTTCAATAATTTCAGCAGAACACACACATTGAAACTATCAATTTCAGCACATAATCCTTCAACAAATCCCAACAAAACACACATGCATGCCGACCCTCTACCATGATTTTTTATTTCTATTTTATTCATTTTTCTTTGTTAGATGTTCTGAAATTGGCCTCATTTCATTTCTGTTTCCTTGTCCTCTTAGTTAATTTCAGTTTCCTTCATAGCTAGCTTAGGTCTTAGGTCAATTTTCTTAGGGTTTTCTTCATCATTTCATGTTTTGGGCCTTAAGGAGAAGAGGAAGGGAGTTTTATGACCCATGCCTTTCGAATCTAGTTAAGTTTGAGGAAGGTTTGATAGAATTCTTTCTCCTCTCCCGCTGGTTCTTCTCCTTCTTCTTCCTCTCACTTTTTTTGGCCCCTTTTTTTCCTTTCCCTCTAGGCAGCTGTCCAATCTTCTCTTAAGGTCTCCTCTCTCTCCCTCACACATTCACAAGGCATTCTCTACTGGTTTGGTTTAGGTTTCTGTTGGGAAGGAGAAAGGGAAAAGCAACATACAGCTGGACATATAGCTGCAGTAGACAACTTTAAGAAGACCGAGCAAGGGTCACATTCTCTCTCCTCCTTATATTTATACTCCCCATTAAATGAGGTGGGGTGTTTGGGGTTGGTTTAGATGTGTTCTTATCCTTGTTTTGGTCTATCCAAAACCGGTGTTACCCCTCCCTCCAAGCTCTTAAAGATAATTTAAAAATAACTGCGTCGTTGTCGATTTAGAAATCGGCAGCGAAACAACATCGCTGCCGATTCAGGAAATCAACAGCAAAAACTGCATCGCTGTCGATTCAAGAATCGACAGCCATGGTAGAGTCATCAACTCTCTCTCTCTCTCTCTCTCTCTCTATTCTTTTGGGCATTTACATGATTAACTTCCCTTTGTTTGGTCATGGCATGAGGAAATGGAAGTACTGGTGGGGAATTAGTCTTTTCCTTGCAATATTCATATTCAACCCCTTCTTTACCCTTAGAGATTGACTCAACATCTTTTTCACAAGGTTCAAAAGTGGGTTTTTCAATAACCTTACCACTGTGAAGAGTGACGACTGATTTGACTTGATCTATGTGTTGACTTCCAGAACTACTTGCATTTGCATTGTATTGCCCTTAGGGATTTTGCTGTGGTTGAGATGGAAACTTACCTTTCTCTTGAAAACTGAGACCAGATGTGAATTTTGCAAGAGTATCTTTAAAATCTCTTGCTTTTTAATGAATGCATACAAAGTTTTCTCAAAATTTCTTCTAGGTGGTGGAGTATAAATAGGTGCATAACCATGAGAATTTTAGAAATTATAGTGTGCTTGAAACTATGGTTATGAAGTTTGTGCATTGTCACTCTTCCAACTGAAACTTGGATGATTTCTCTAACCAAGGTTGTATGTTTGCGAGTATGGGTTATGATTGGGCCTTTGGAAACTATTTAAAGTATGGGATTGTTTATAGAGACATTCTTTAAAAGAAGACAAGGTTGAACAATCATTGGTTGAGTGTTTATTTGTTTCACAGATTTGACACGCAATGTCTTGAAGAGATTTTAATTGACCACTCTTTTTCAATTCTAGTGCCTCGACTTTTCTAGCTAAAGATGCAAACTTGGCTTAGAGGCCATGATCTTCCCTAAGGTTTACATATCTCCACTAGATTTATGAAATTGGGTTTTACTCGGTGCCCTATAAGTACTTGTGGTGTCCCAATTTTGAGCATTTTTAGCTAACAAGTCTAAGTACTCCATTGCTTCATCAGGGTCTTTATCTTCGAAAGTTTCATTGCACATCAATTCAATCATTTACCTATCTCTAGGTGTTAGCCCTTCATAAAAATATGAAACCAATCTCCATGTTTCAAAACCATGATGAGGGCAAGTATTAAGCAAGTCTCGATACCTATCCCAACATTAGTAAAATGTTTCTCTTGGTTTTTTAGTGAAAGTGATAATTTATCTTTTGAAAGCGTTTGTTATATGAGATGGGAAAAACTTCTTTAAAAACTGTTGTTGCATTTCATCCCAAGCACGAATGAATCCAAGTCTCAAATTTTATAGTCATGTTTTAGCTTTATCTTTATCTTTTAATGAAAAAGAAAAAAGCTTTAATCTGATGGCGTTCATGCTACTATTTGAGTCATTATACATGTTGCAGACCTCCTCAAATTCCCTTAAATGCAAGTATGGATTTTCTAAATCTAAGCCATGAAAAGAAGGTAAAAGTTGAATAATATCTTATTTAAAATTAAAATAAGATGCATCAGGAGGGAAAACTATACATGATTGTGTACTTGTTCTTGTGGGATTCATATGATCTTTAAGTATTCTAACACGGTTATTCTCATTATTCTCATTATGAAGTGAATAGTTTTCTTCTTCAGCCATATATTCTGAAAATGATAAAGATACCCTAGTCTACCACTTAGTAAACGTGACCACACTCTCTCATGCACGTGTAAGAATAGAATAAAAGGAAGAAAAAAACAAAAAAAGAAGGAAAAAAAGTTATATACAAGAAAAGTGAAAAGAGAAAATAAAATAAATAATATAATTTGTATAAGAACTTACCTCCTTAGCAAAGGTGCCAAAAACTTGACACGACTAAAAGATTGATGTCTTCTCCCAAGTGCAGGAGTGTCGAAGTAATAAATAACCCAGCAAGATCGGGGTCGAACCATAGAAAGATTAATTGTATAAATTATAGATAACAATAATACAACACAATAATAACAACAACAATAATAACAACAACAACAACAACAACAACAAGAATAATAATAATACTAGTAGTAGTGGTGGTGGTGGTAGTAGTAGTAGTAATAAAGAAGAAGAAGAATAAGAAAAAGTTGATGAGAACTTTGAGATGGAAGATTAAAATAAGAATTAAATAATAATAACAACAAATATCAAGGTTAGAGGATCCACTAATGGTATGTCAAACAAGTATAGTATAGACTCTTATTATTCAATTGGTTACACACAAAGAAGGTTCCAATCAGATTATAAATTGTTAACATAAATACATTAGTTATCTTATTCGATTAATGTTAATACTTGTAAATGTTGTCAGGCATTCATATTTATAACTTATGTTAACAACAAATCAAGTTCCTTTCATAGCTCAGGTATTGGTTATACCATACAATATGGGCTATAAGAGTGACAAGTATTTATTGTACCAAGTGTTATACAACATAAATCTAGATTAACTATTTAACAAGTAAAGTATTAAAAGTGAACAAGATAACAAATACAAAACATGTTAGTATCAAACATTAAAGTCCATGTTGAGTTTAACACTATAATTATTCTTACACCATTAGTTTAACCTTTTCACCTTGACATAATAAACTTAACTAAACATAATAAAAGAAAAAAGATAAATAAATAAAATAAGAACATAAATAAGATAAAAGTTAACTAAGTAAAGGAAAGGAAATGAAAGGCATAAACTTGATATTAATGAAAGCAAAACTTAAGCATTACAAAAATACAAAGAGAGAAAGCAAGAGCATGATCTTGATCTGGAAACCAAAATGCCTAAATGCATGACAAATGCCTTCTTTTATAGGCCAAAATTAGGAACTATTGATTTGATGACTAATTGATGAGTGGGTGGCCAACTCTTGACTTGGTGACAATCCTTATCTTTTCTTGTCTGCCTAAAACGTCATTGATAACGTCACTATTGGAATCACTTGAAAACATAAAAGTTGTAGAAAATTATCTTAGCTTTTCAGGAAAAAAAATGGAGGTCATTTGGACTTCTAGAACTCCAAATATAGGTCAAATACTGAATAGTGTTTGGGCTGTAGGATATATTCGAACTTCTTCGTTGTTGCTACAGGTTGGACTTGAAAATAGCCTTTTTAAATATTGGGCTCCATAAGAGTTATAGGTCTATGTCTTACCTTTCCATCCATATAAAGTAGACCTAAATCTGAGATCTACAACTCTAGATATGACCTAATTACCTAACAATGTTCTGGTTTGGACTACACCCGTATCTCTTTTCTAAGTTTGGCCATCTCTTGATAAATATTTTTCAATGGTTGTTTGCAATATTCATAACAAGGTCTATCACAAACATCTTATGAAATATTCATATTTACAAACTCTCGTATTATTATCACTTGATTTTGCTTATATACTCATTTAATAAGTATTCTTAAACCTTTATTTTCACACACACACTTTAAAATATGATTGTGGGTTGGTTATAATAAATACATGGCAAATGCCTCCTTTTATAAGCCGAAATTAGGAACTATTGATTTGTTGACTAATTATTGAATAGGTGGCTGCATCTTGACTTGGTGACGATCCTTACCTTCTTGTCTGAACAAAATATCATTTCTAACATCAGAATTTGGACAAACTTAAACATGAAAGTTCTAGAAAATTGTCTCAGCTTTCCAATAAAAAAAATTGAGGTCATTGGACTTCTAAAACTTAATATATGGGTTGAACATTGAATAGTGTCTGGACTGCAAGACAGATTCAGACTTCTTCGTTGTTGCTATAATTTGGACTTTCATACAGTAGAATTGAGTCTTGTCTTCTAGTGAATGTTTTAGGCCTATGTCTTAGCTTTCCATCCATATAGAGCAGACCTAAATCAAAGATCTATAGCTTTAGATATGACCCAATAACTTAACAGTGTTCCAGTTTGGGTTGAACCAACATCTCTTTTATAAGTATGGCCCTCTCATTCATTATCCTTTCAATTTCAGTACTTAAACTCATCAATTAATCATTTTATTTATATGATAGGCCTGTATTTAAGATAAATATTTACCATAAACCAGCATGTTCTAACTCTTTCTCTTTATTGTAATGCTTAAGTTTTGATTATATTAATCTTTTGTTTATGCTTATCATTTCCTTTTCTTTGCTTAGTTAACTTTTATCTTATTTATATTCTTATCTTGTTTTTTTATGTTTCTCTTCTTTTATTATGTTTAGTTAAGTTTATTATGTCAAGGTGAAAATATTACACTAATAGTGTAAGAATATAAGTATAGTGTAAACTCAACATGGACTTTAATGTTTGATACTAACATGTTTTGTATTTGTTATCTTGTTCACTTTTAATACTTTGTTTGTTAAATGGTTAATATAGATTTATGTTGTATAACACTTGGTATAACAAATACTTGGAACTTTCATAGCCCAATTGTATAGTGTAACTGACACTTGTGCTATGAAAGAAACTTAATTTGTTGTTAATAAAAGTTATAATTATAAATACCTGATAATATTTACAAGTATTAACATTATTCAAATAAGATAACTAATGTAATTATGTTAACAATTTATAATCCGATTGGAACCTCCTTTGTGTGTTGTTTCCAATTAAGTAATAAGAGTTTATACTATACTTGTTCAAAATACTATTAGTGGATCCTTTAACCTTGACAATTATTTTTATTATTGTTTAATCCTCATATTAATCTTATATCTCAAAGTCCTCTTTACTACGACTACTATTGTTGTTGTTGTTATTTATAATTTAAATAGTTAACTTCCCTATGGTTCGACCCCGATCTTACTAGGTTATTTATTACTTTGACATTCCTATATTTGGGAATAGACAACAATATTTTAGTCGTGTCAAGAACTAAATAGATTATATGTAAATACATAAAATAATTAGGTTGTGAACTTGTATTTGGATGTGTTGTATGGAAAGATAATATGAAAGAAATTCATATTAGAATGGATAAGCAATAATGATTATTATGTGGAGTTTTAGGAGAGGCATAAGGGGTGAGACTCAACTTCTCATGAACATGGATTATAGGAGTCAAGGTAAGGGATTGACCCTCCCTTGTTTTTTAATTATTATACATGCTTTTATAAATGCTAGAATTACAAAAATAATAAATTTTATAATGTATTATTATTGTTATTATTAATAAAAGGCGGATGCCTTCAAAATAGAACTTAATGTGTAATTTGTAATTAATCACTTAAGTGATAATTTATGGTATGTTATAAGATTTTATTTAACCACAATGGTGGGAAAACCTTGTATGTATTACCTTTGATTTCAACGACAAAATTTTCATGTAAAAACTATTTCGACCACAACGGTGAAAATTATGTCAGGAAAATTTAGATGATAACACTCTAAGATAACTAATGTGTAAAATAACCCATAAATATACGAATATTGTTGTGAAATAGATGCTTGACATCTTGATACGGTTGTATTGATTTATATAAGTATGCTTTCATTAAATATGGAATGTTCTTCTTTAATAATGATGTGGGTGGAACTAATTATCCTGTAATGAAACTAGTGCCTGGTAATGGGCAATGAAACTAATTATCCAATAATAAGGTTAGTGCCTAGTAATGGATGATGGAACTAGTTACTTAATAATAAGAATAGTGCCTTGGTTAATGGCCTATCAGATAAACTAGTTATCCTAGTTAATGAAACTAGTGTCCTAAGTAATAGGTAATCATAGAAACTAGTTATTATAGTTAATGTATTTGGTATATCATAGAAACTAGTTACCATGGTTAATAGGCAAGTTTCAGGTACCTCCTCACATCGTGCTAAGTAGTAGATCATATATTTGGTATTAATGATAACTATACCTTGTCACATAGTGCCAAGTAGTAGATTATGTATTTGGTATTAATAATAACATGTAATGAAGTAAGATGTGTATGAGTTTGGTTGTATTGATAGGTTAATGATTGAGTATTCAATTAGTTCTACCAACAAAGTTTAATGTAAAAGAAAGATGATTGGAGCACGTCTTATAAGTATAAAAATAATGGAAAGTTATGCGATAAATTATAAATAATAGAAATGGACATGAATTAAATATGTCATGAATTAAATAAAGATGTGAATTAGACATGCTTATGCAATGAATTACGATATGTCTTAAAGGTGGTTAAGAGAGGAAAAGATCAAATAATTTATATGTGTTGAGAAAAATAAATTATGGGATATATTTTATGAGTTATAAAATGATAATATTAATATAAATTTAATATATTCATAAAGTAGAAATAATTATGATGTTAATTATAAAATTTAATATTAATATTAATATAAATTTAATATATTCATAAAGTAGAAATAATTATGAAATAACATCGATGTAAAAAGGAATATTGTGTGAAAGTATTTGAAGGAGACTAGTTAATTTTAAAGTTGTATAAAATAAATAATATACTGATAAGTTAAACTTGATTACAAATGAAATAATTATCATGATGTAAGAATGATAATGTGATGAATAAAACGATGGGAAAAAAATTTATACAGGAATCATGAAAAATAAAAGATATTGAAAGTTAATATAAGATCAAGGTTCTAAAAAAAAAAATGAAGTTAGTTTTGATCATATAATTGTTAAACATTAGTAATTAGGATGATGCAAATGTTTAATATAATTTATTTTCTAATTTTATATATTTTACAAGTAAATTTCTTTAAAGACATCTATTTTATAAGGTCACTGAGCTTCCTAGACTTATGTAGAAAGACCATTTGTATTTTTTTAAAAAAAAACTTATAAATTATTTGATTAATAATAAAAGTTGTTATAAATGATGTACATCCATAAGATGTTGATAGATTTATAAGACTTTCCATATAAAAAACATTTCTTGAATTTCTACGCATTGTTCATGGAAATTAAGTAAAGACAAATGAGAAAGTATAAGTTGTTACAATTTTACTTCATAATTTATTTATTTTTCTTACTTTCTAGTATGTTATTTTAGTCTCACGATCTAAAAATAGTACTTAATGAGTTAATTCAAATTGTCTGGAGTTGTATTTTCTTTTTCTTTATTGAATCTTTTCTAATATAATCATTCAATATTGGATCAGTTAGGAATTAAGTTTCATGATATTTTTTTATTTGCTTTCTATAAGGATATCATGGTCTCATGATCAAGGTCGTAGGTTTTAGGATTTTAACCCTATTTAAATGAGATTATTTTTTATTTATTTTTTTAAGTTATCTCGGTCTTATAATCTAATTCACGAGTTTTTCAACATTAGATGTTTTTTACTAGGTTGTCCTTGTCTCATGACCTAGATCGCAGGTTTAGCATAACCTAATTAATTTAGTTAATTTTTTTCATTAACTTTTTTTTCTTTTCAATTTCATCATTTAATAATGTGTTTAATTAAAAATGAGGCTTCATGATTTGTTTTGATTTGCTTTTTATTACATTATCCTGACCTCATGATCATATAATAATACTTAACGAGCTAACCCGGGTTGACTTGGCTCCTTTTTTGTGTTATTTTTATTCATTAGAATTCTTATAAATTTTATCTTTCAACATTGGATCTGACAAAAACGATTGAAAACTGAATTTCATAATTTATTTTGATTTGCTTTCGATGGAGTTATCTTAGTCTTATTACCAAGTCATGAATTTCACAGGTTAATTCAGGTTAAATCATGTTTTTTTTAATTATTTTATATGAGGTTATCTCAGTTTTATGACCCGAGTAATGAGTTTAACGAATTGACTAAGGTTGTTTTTTATGTTTTTTTAATTGATTTCTTTTTTTAATCTCATAATTTAATATTGGACTAATTAATTATTAAAATTTATAATTTGTTTTGA
Organism: Populus euphratica; assembly: GCF_000495115.2. Classification (NCBI taxonomy): domain Eukaryota; kingdom Viridiplantae; phylum Streptophyta; class Magnoliopsida; order Malpighiales; family Salicaceae; genus Populus; species Populus euphratica. The sequence goes on from NW_011500752.1 coordinate 54,346, forward strand.
TTTGTTTTCCATAAGGTTATCTCGGTCTTATAACTCGAGTCACAAATTTGACAAGTTAACTAGGGTCACTTTCTTAGATATTTTTTTAATTTCATCCTTCAACATGTGGTTGATTGAAATTTAGGCTTCATAATTTATTTTGTTTTATTTTTTATAAGGTTATCATAGTTTCATAACCTAGGTCATAGATTTAATATGTTAACTCGAGTCGACTTAATTCAATCTAATATATTATTATCTTAATATTTCAAAAATATCATCTTAGAATTTTTTTAGTCAAACTATGTTATTACCAATTGTATGAGTTGCTTTTTGACCCGCTAATTAGTACTTACAAGTGCATTTTCATCAAGATTTTATATCATCATTTTGCATTTGAAGTATCAATAACTTCTTAACTAAAGCATATTTTATAATAACATATCTAATAATATAAAATACCTTTAATTTATGTTAAATGTTCATTTTAAATGTAGGCCTATCACATAAATAAAAGAATTGATTGATGAGTTTAAGAACTAAAATTGAAAAGACAGAGATGGCTAAACTTAGAAAATAGATGCCGGTGCAGTCCAAACTGGAACACTGTTTAGTAATTGGGTCATATTTGGAGCTGTAGATCTTGTATTTAGGCCTACTTTATATGTATGAAAAGGTAAAACATAGGCCTACAACTTTCATGAAGCTCAAGATTTAAAAAGGTTATTTTCAAGTCCAAATTGTAACAACAACGAAAAAGTCTGAATCTGTCCTGCAGCCCGAATACTATTTAGTGTTTGGTCCATATCTAGAGTTCTAGAATTCGAAATGACATCCATTTTTTTTTTCTGAAAAGCTAAGACAATTTCCTATAACTTTCATGTTTTCAAATGGTTCCAATTCTGACGTTATCAATGACGTTTTGGGCAGGCAAGAGAAGATAACAATTGTTAGGAAGTCAAGAGTTAGGCACCTACTCATCAATTAGTCATCAAATCAATAGTTTTTAATTTTAACCTATAAAAAGAGGCATTTTCCATGCATTTAGGCATTTTGGTCTCCAGATCAAAATCATGTTCTTACTTTCTCTCTTTGTATTTTTGTAATGCTTAAGTTTTATTTTCATTAATATCTTATTTATGTCTTTCAATTCCTTTCCGTTACTTAGTTAACTTTTATCTTATTTATGTTCTTATTTTATTTGTATTTTCCTTTCATTATGTTTAGGTAAGTTTATTATATTAAGGTGAAAAGGTTATATTAATGGTCTAAGAATAAGTATAGTGTAAACTTAACATAGATTTTAATATTTGATACTAACATATTTTGTATTTGTTATCTTATTCACTCTTTAATACTTTACTTGTTGAATAACTAATCTAGATTTATGTTGTATAACACTTGGTACAACAAATATTTGGCACTTTCATAGCCCATACTGTATGTGATTAGTACTTAAAAGTGCATTTTTATCATGGTTTTATATCATCATTTTGCACTTGAAGTATCAATAACTCCTTAACCAAAGCATGTTTTATAATAATGTATCTAATAATATAAGATACCTATAATTTGTGGTAAATGTCTATTTTTAATGCAGGCCTATCACATAAATGAAAGGATTAATTGATGACTTGAAGAACTTAAATTGCATGGATAAAGAGATGGCCAAACTTAGAGAAGAGATGTCGGTGCAATCCAAACCGGAACACTGTTCGGTAATTGGGTCATATCTGGAGCTACAGATCTCAGATTTAGGTCCAATTTATATGGATGGAAAGGTAAGACATAGGCCTACAACTTTCATATGGAGCCCAAGATCTAAAAAGGCCATTATCAAGTCCAAATTGTAGCAACAACAAAGAAGCCCGAATCTGTCTTCCAGCCCGAGCACTGTTCGGTATTTTGGCTATATCTGGAGTTCTAGAAGTCCAAATGAGCTGAATGTTTTACACAAGAAAGTTGAGACAATTGCCTACAACTTTCATGTTTACAACTGGCTCCAATTTTGAAGTTATCAATGACGTTTTGGGCAGACAAGAGAAGATAAGGATTGTCACCAAGTCAAAAGTTGGCCACCCACTTATCAATTAGTCATCAAATCAATAGTTCCCAATTTTGGCCTATAAAAGGAGGCATTTGCCATGCATTTAGGCATCTTGGTTTCCAGATCAAGATCATGCTCTTCCTTTCTCTCTTTGTATTTTTTGTAATGTTTATGCTTTGCTTTCATTATTATTAAGTTTATGCCTTTCATTTCCTTTCCTTTACTTAATTAACTTTTATGTTCTTATTTTGTTTATCTATTTTGCTTTCTTTCATTATGTCTAGCTAAGTTAGTTATGTCAAGGTGAAAAGGCTACACTAATGGTGTAAGAATAAGTATAATGTAAACTTAATATGGACTTTAATGTTTGATACTAACATGTTTTATATTTGTTATCTTGTTCACTCTTTAATACTTTGCTCGTTAAATGACTACTCTTGATTTATGTTGTATAACACTTGGTACAACAAATGCTTGGCACTTTCATAGCCCATAATGGATGGTATAACCGACACCTGAGCTATAAAAGGAACTTGATTTGTTGTTAACATAAGTTATAATCATGAATGCTTGACGAGATTTACAAGTATTAGCATTAATTGAATAAGATGACTAATGTAATCATGTTAACAATATATAATCTGATTGGAACCTCCTTTGTGTGTGGTTTCCAATTCAATAATAAGAGTTTATACTATACTTGTTTGATATACCATTAATGGAACCTCTAACCTTGACATTTGTTATTATTATTGCTTAATCCTTACATTAATATTTGATCTCCAAGTTCTCATCATCATCATCTTCTTCTTCTTCTCTTTCTTTATTATTATTATTATTATTATTATTAGTACTACTACTACTACTACTATTGTTATTATTATTATTATTATTATTATTATTATTATTACTATTGTTGTTGTTGTTATTGTTGTTTTATAATTGTTGTTTATAATTTGTACAATTAACCTCCCTGTGGTTCGACCCCGGTCTTGCCGGGTTATTTATTACTTCGACACTCCTGCACTTGGGAGAAGACATCAACCTTTTAGTCGTGTCAGTATGGTATAACCAACATCTGAGCTATGAAAAGAACTTGATTTGTTGTTAATATAAGTTATAATCATAAATGCCTAACAATATTTACAAGTATTAGCATTATTCGTATAAGATAACTAATGTAATCATGTTAACAATTTATAATCTGATTAGAACATCTTTTATGTGTGGTTTCTAATTGAATAACAAGAGTTTTATACTATACTTGTTTGACATACTATTAGTGGATTCTCTAAAACATGGATACAAAATTTAAGACCAGGATCCATTCGTGCTTGGGATGAAATGCAACAACAATTTTTAAAGAAGTTTTTCCCATCTCACAGAACAAACTCTTTCAAGAGACAAATCACCACTTTCACTCAAAAACCAGGAGAAACATTTTACCAATGTTGGGATAGGTATCGAGACTTGCTTAATACTTGCCCTCATCATGGTTTTGAAACATGGAGATTGGTTTCATATTTCTATGAAGGGTTAACACCTAAAGATAGGCAAATGGTTGAATTGATGTGCAATGGAACTTTTGAAGATAAAGACCCTAATGAAGCAATGGAGTACTTAGACTTGTTAGCTGAAAATGCTCAAAATTGGGACACCGCGGGTACTTATGAGGCACCGAGTAAAACTCAACCTCATACATCTAGTGGAGGTATGTACAACCTTAGGGAAGATCATGACCTTTAAGCCAAGTTTGCATCTTTAACTAGAAAAGTCGAGGCACTAGAATTGAAAAAGAGTGGTCAATTAAAATCTGTTGAAAACATTGTGTGTCAAATCTGTGAAACAAATGAACACTCAACCAACGATTGTCCAACCTTGCCTTCTTTTAAGGAATGTCTGCATGAACAAGCCTATGCTTTAAACAATTTCCAAAGGGCCAACCACAACCCATACTCCCAAACATACAACTCTGGTTGGAGAAATCACCCAAATTTCAATTGGAAGAGTGAGAACAACAATGCACAAACTTCACAACCACCGTTTCAAGCACACCATAATTTTCAAAATTATCATGGATATGCACCTCCTTATGCTCCACCTCCTAGAAGAAATCTTGAGGAAGCATTGCATGCATTCATCGAAAAGCAAGAGACAATCAATACTCAACTTGCTCAAAATATGACAGATTTTAAACATACTCTTGCAAAATTAACATCTGCTCTCAGTTTCCAAGAGAAAGGTAAGTTTCCATCTCAACCACAACAAAATCCTAAGGGGCAATACAATGCAAATGCAAGTAGTTCCGGAAGCCAACACATGGATCAAGTCAAATCAGTCACTATTCTGCACAGTGGTAAGGTTATTGAAAAACCCTCTCTTGAACCTTATGAGAAAGATGATGAGTCAATCTCTGAGGGTAAGGAAGGGGTTGAATCTGAAAATTGCAAAGAAAAGACTGATTCTCTGCCAGCACTTCCATTTCCTCAAGCCATGACCAAACAAAGGAAAGTCAATCACAACTCTGAAATTTTTGAAATTTTCAAACAGGTAAGGATCAATATACCTTTGCTGGATGCTATTAAACATGTTCCTTCCTATGCTAAATTTTTGAAAGATCTATGCACTGTGAAGAGGAAACTGAATGTGAAAAAGAAAGCCTTTCTAGCCGAAGAAGTAGGTGTTATTCTTCAAAACAATAATGCTTTGAAATATAAAGACCCTGGTTGTCCTACAATTTCTTGCTTTATTGGAGAGCATAAAATTGAAAGAACCTTACTTGATCTTGGTGCTAGTGTGAATTTACTTCCATATTCAGTTTTTCAAAGTCTCAATCTAGGTGAGTTAAAACCAACTTTTATAACTCTTTTACTTGCCGATAGATCTATAAAAGTGCCTAGAGGAATAATTGAAGATGTGTTAGTACAAGTCAATAAATTCATTTATCATGTGGATTTTATTGTCTTGGACATACAACCTGTTGAAGTATGTAATTCATTTCCTGTTATTTTAGGACGTCCATTTCTTGCAACTTCTAATGCATTGATTAATTGTAGGAATGGACTGACGAAGCTATCATTTGGAAACATGACATTGGAGATGAATATTTTCAACATTTGCAAGCAACCTAGAGATGATAATGATTTACAGGAAGTGGACTTTACTGAAAAATTAATTCATGATCAATTTCCAACCACTTCCAGTGAAATTGAGATTGATGAATCTAATGATTTGCAAATGATTTATTTTCAGGAAGAATCAAAGACAAGTTATTGGAGGCCACAAATTAAGGAATTGCCACCACGATCAATTAAGTCCATACCTTCAAGTGTTCAACCACCAAAACCTGATTTAAAGTCGTTGTCATCCAATCTCAAATACTCATTTTTGGGAGAAAATAACACTTTTCCGGTAATAATCTCTTCCAAACTTAATGCACATCAAGAAGGTAAGTTATTACAAACTCTGAAAATGCACAAAAATGCATTAGGATGGACCATAGCTGATAAGGAATTAGTCCTTTGATTTGTACACACAGAATTTATTTAGAGGAAAATGTTAAACCCTTTAGAGAAATGCAATGAAGGCTAAATCCTAATATGAAAGAAGTAGTGAAAAATGAAGTCATTAAGCTTCTAGATAATGAAATCATTTATCCTATTTCTGACAGCAAATGGGTAAGTCCTACCAAGTTGTACCCAAGAAGTCTGGAGTCACTATGATAACAAATGAGAACAATGAGTTAATTCCCACTAGAAATGTTACTGGTTGGCACATGTGCATTGACTATAGGAAACTTAATTCAATGACTAGAAAAGATCATTTTCTTTTACCTTTCATGGATCAAATCCTAGAAAGAATTGCAGGTCATGAATTTTATTGTTTCCTAGATGGCTATTCGGGTTACAACCAAATTAAAATTGTATTGAAAGATCAAGAAAAGACTACTTTCACATGTCCATTTGGTACTTTTGCATATCGAAGGATGCCTTTTGGATTATGTAATGCACCAGCCACATTTCAAAGATGCATGCTTAGTATATTTAGTGATATGGTTGAACATTTTCTTGAGATTTTCATGGAAGATTTTTCTGTTTTTGGTGATTCATTTGATGATTGTTTGACTAACTTAGAAAAGGTTTTGACCAGGTGTGAAGAGAAGAATCTTGTGCTGAATTGGGAAAAATGTCATTTTATGGTAACAAACGGCATTGTACTTGGTCACATTGTTTCATCAAAAGGAATTGAAATTGACAAATCTAAAATCGAGTTAATTGCAAACTTGCCAACACCAAAATCTCTTAAAGATGTTAGATGATTCCTAGGACATGCTGATTTTTATAGAAGGTTCATCAAAGATTTTAGTGTAATATCTAAGCCTTTAAGTAACCTTCTAACAAAGGATACTATTTTTGAATGGACTGAACATTGTGAAGAAGCCTTTGTTAAACTTAAAAACTTGCTTACTTGTGCTCCTATCATTCAACCTCCCAATTGGTCATTACCTTTTGAAATAATGTGTGATGCTAGTGATTATGTCGTAGGTGCTGTTTTGGGACAAAGAAAAGATAAGAAACCTTATGTAATTTACTATGCAAGTAAAACTTTAAATAGTGCTCAAATGAATTATACCACCACTGAAAAAGAATTACTTGCAGTACTATTTTCATGTGAAAAATTCAGATCTTATCTTGTTGGCTGACTTCTTGTTGTTTTTAGTGATCATGCAGAATTGAAATATCTTCTTTCTAAGAAAGATTCTAAGGCTAGATTGGTGTGGTGGATTTTATTACTTCAAGAATTTGATATCACAATCAAAGATAAGAAAGGCAGCGAAAATGTTGTCGCAGATCACTTGTGAAGATTGACAACAGATTCGAAAATTGACATCACACCAATCGATGACTACTTTCCCGATGAATCTTTACTTTCTGTCTCTACAATGCCTTGGTTTGCTAATATTGTCAATTTTCTTGTTTTTAGACAATTCCCAGCTCATTGGAGTACCCAAGATAAAAGAAAGTTCTTAAACGAAGTGAAGAACTTTTATTGGGATGATCCTTATTTATTCAAATATTGTCTTGATCAAATATTTCGAAGATGCATTCCTGACAATAAGGTAAGTAGTGTCATTAAATTTTGTCATTCTGAGGCATGTGGGGGCCATTTCTCGTTAAGAAAGACAACTGCAAAAATCTTACAAAGTGGATTTTATTAGCCCACCATGTTCAAAGACTCACATGCATTCTGCAAGTCTTGTGAAAATTGTCAAAAGTTGGGATCGATTTCAAAACGTCACATGATGCCTTTAAATCCTATTATTGTCATTGAGATCTTTGACTGTTGGGGTATAGATTTCATAGGTCCATTTCCTCCATCATTTGGTTTCTTATACATATTAGTCGCAGTAGATTATGTTTCAAAATGGATAGAGGCAATTCCAAGTCAAACCAATGATCACAAAACAGTGATAAAGTTTTTGAAAGAAAACATTTTGAGTCGATTTGGAGTCCCTCGAGCCATAATAAGTGATGGTGGAACACATTTCTGCAACAAGCCATTTGAGTCTGTAATGAAGAAATATGGAATCACACACAAAGTTGCCACCCCTTATCACCCTCAAACAAGTGGACAAGTAGAGCTTGCTAATAGGGAGATCAAACATATTTTGGAGAAAACAGTGAACCCTAATAGGAAAGATTGGTCTTTAAGACTTATTGATGCATTTTGAGCTTATCGAACTGCTTATAAAACATCATTAGGTATGTCACCTTATAGACTAGTCTATGGAAAACCTTGTCACTTGCCTGTGGAACTTGAACATAAAGCTTATTGGGCTATTAAAGCTTTTAATTCAAATCTGGATGATGCTAGTCAACTGCGAAAATTACAAATAACTGAGCTTGAGGAAATAAGAAATGATGCATATGAAAATTCAAGAATTCATAAAGCAAGAATTAAAGAGTTTCATGACAAGAAAATCCTGAGAAAAACATTCAATGTTGGTCAAAAAGTCTTGCTTTATAATTCTCGACTGTATTTATTTCCTTGAAAATTAAGATCAAGATGGAGCAGTCCTTTTAAAGTGAAACATGTGTATCCATATGGGGTCTAAGTCATCAAGAATCCAAAGAATGACAATGTTTTCAAAGTAAATGGACATCGTTTGAAAGTTTACTTTGACAATTTTTCAGTTGAACATGACTCTATTGAATTGGGTAATCCTGTATATAAACATTGATTTTTTTTGTTTCTTTTTGAGTGATTTTTGCTAGTTCTCTCACCCTGGTCAAATGGCGGATAACGGTACTCCGTGACTTAAGTCGGTTCTTTCAGTTTCCCACAATAACTAATAGCTGTGTATATATTTGTGCAATTCTTTGAATCTCTCTTCCAATTCTCATTTGATAATGGACACTAATCTTGAAAAATTGAAAAAGTATTTTCCCGCTCTGCCTTAGGATGCGATTACAAAAATTTACCGTGCTAGATGTGCAAGATTGAGATTGTTAATGAATCATGGAATTCCTGAAGATATTCGCTGGTTGATTAAAGCAAAGGTCCGATTATCAGGTGAGTCCTCTAATTCCTTCATTTCACACATGCTTGGAACAGGTAAAAGCACTTTTGCAAAAAAACGTCGTGCAAAACGACTAGAAGTCTGTCATCGATGTGCTAGATGGACTTGTAATACACAATGTCGTTCTTTAAGAATGGTATCTATAAATCGTGAAGATAAAATACAATTCATTAAGGATGGTCTGAGTAAGGAGTCTTTAGATAATCTTCTATTGACTCTTGAGGCGCATCCTAGTGGAGATGTGCATCGTGCGATTCATGATTTATGGCCACTATTTCATAAAGAACATGATCGACTTAGTCTTGGGAATCTGACTAAAAAAGACCTTGTTTGCCAGTTTTTAAGAAAACTGGATGGGAAGCCTATCCCCGACCCATAGAGGGCGTTTAAGCCGTTCTTGGACGTAAAACCAAAGGAAGATGTGAGCCACAATCACAACTACCTGTACATACACATGTTTTTTCAAAAGTAAATAAATAAATAAATAAAAAGAGAGAGAGAGAGAGAGAGAGTGAGACTCCAGCTGGCCTACATATAGGTGTTACTAACATGTTTTGTATTTGTTATCTTGTTCACTCTGTAATACTTTGCTTGTTAAATGACTAATCTTGATTTATGTTGTATAACACTTGGTACAACAACTGCTTGGCACTTTCATAGTTCATACTATATGGTATAACCGACACCTGAGCTATGAATGGAACTTAATTTGTTGTTTACATAAGTTATAATTACGAATGCTTGACGAGATTTTACAAGTACTAGCATTAATTGAATAAGATGACTAATGTAATCATGTTAACAATCTATAATCTGATTGGAACCTCCTTTGTGTGTGGTTTCCAATTCAATAATAAGAGTTTATACTATACTTGTTTGACATACCATTAGTGGAACCTCTAACCTTGACATTTGTTATTATTATTGTTTAATCCTTACATTAATTTTCCATCTCAAAGTTCTCATCATCTTCTTCTTTTTCTCTTTCTTTATTATTATTGTTATTATTATTATTATTATTAGTACTATTATTATTATTATTATTATTATTATTAGTACTATTATTATTAGTATTATTATTATTATTATTATTATTATTATTATTGTTATTGTTATTGTCATTGTTGTTATTATTGTTGTTGTTATTATTATTATTGTTGTTGTACTATTGTCGTTTATAATTTGTATAATTAACCTCCCTGTGGTTCGTCCCCGGTCTTGCCGGGTTATTTATTACTTCGACACTCCTGCACTTGGGAGAAGACATCAATCTTTTAGTCGTGTCACCAACCCAAGTTGTCTCTAAAAAATCTGGAGTCACGGTAGTGAATAATGAAAGTAATGAGCTAGTGCCAATAAAAGTCCAAACTAGACGGCATATGTGTATTAATTATCGTAAGTTGAACATGGTGACTAAAAAAGTCCATTTTTCACTTTCATTTTTAGACCAAGTGCTTAAAAAAGTAGTTAAAAGAGCTTCCTATTGTTTTCTTGATGGATACTTGGGTTACAACTAAATTGAGATTTCTTTAGAAGACCAAGAAAAAATCACTTTTGCTTGCCTTTTTGGTACCTATGCTTATAGAAGAATTCCCTTTGGCTTGTGTAATGCGCTAGCCACTTTTCAAAGGTGTATGATAAGTATCTTTAGTGACATAGTGGAAATTTTTTTGGAAGTTTTCATGGATGATTTTTCAGTTTATGGGGATTTTTATGAGTTATGTCTAATGCATTTAGAAAAAATTCTTGGAAGGTTTAAGGAGAGTAATCTTATACTCAATTAGGAGAAGTGTCATTTTATGATGACACATGACATTGTTTTAGGTCATATTGTTTCTTCAAAAGGGATAGAGATAGATAAATCAAAAGTTGAAGTCATTCAAAAGTTACCTACCCCTAGGAATGTGAAAGATGTGAGATTCTTTTTAATACACGCTGGTTTTTAGCAAAGATTCATTCATTATTTTAGTACCATTGCCAAACCATTATGTAACTTGTTGTCATAAGATGTCCAATTTGATTGGATATCAAAATGTCAAGAAGCTTTTGAAAAGCTTAAAGGGTTGTTGATCACTGCACCAATCATGCAAGCTCCTAATTAGTCTTTACCATTTGAAATGATGTGTGATGCTAGTGATTTTGCGGAAGGGGCTGTTTTAGAGCAAAGAAAAGATAAGAAGCCTTATATCATTTATTATGCTAGCAAGACTTTAAATGATACTTTATTGAATTATACTACAACTGAAAAAGAACTCTTAGTTGTGGTCATTGCATTAGACAAGTTTATGTCTTATTTGGTTGGATCTCTTGTTATTGTTTTCACTAATCATGCAGCATTGGAGTACTTGCTCACAAAACAAGATGCCAAGCCACATTTGATTCGATGGATCCTCTTACTCCAAGAGTTTAACCTTGAAGTTCAAGATAAAAAGGGAGTAGAGAATGTAGTGGCTGATCACTTGTCTTGTCTTTCAAGCGATGAGACCATAATTAATTAATCTCTAATAAATGAACTGTTTGCTAATGAAAATTTATTTTATGTAGGTATTATCTCCTATATTGTCTCTCCATGGTATGCTGATATAGCAAATTACCTAGCCACAAGTCAAATTCCTTCTCATTGGTCTAAACTTGACAAATAAAAATTCTTGCATAATGTGCGTACATTTTTTTAGGATGACCCTTACTTATTTAAATATTGCCCTGACCAAATTGTTAGGTGGTGCATCCCTCGTCATGAAATTCCAAGTGTCATTAATTTTTATCATATATTAGCTTGTGGTGGCATTTCTTTTCCAAGAAAACCATTGCCAAGATTTTGTAGTGTGGTTTTTGTTGGTCCACCATGTTTAAAGATGTTCATACCTTCTGTGTTGTATGTGACTGATGCTAACGACTAGGTAACTTCACTAGGCGTAACATGATGCCCATAACCCTATTCTTGTTTTGGAAATATTTGATTGTTAGAGGATTGATTTCATAGGATCTTTTTCAAGTTCATGTGGCTACCAATTCATCCTTGTAGCTGTTGATTATATGTCTAAATAGGTGGAGGTCATTGCATCTTGAACCAATGACCATCGAGTTGTGGTCAAATTCTTGAAAGAAAATATTTTCTCTTATTTTGGCATGCCTCGGGCTATGATTAGTGATGGGGGAAAGCATTTCTATAACAAGCCCGCTAGGATGTTGATGAGAAAATATGGTGTAATTCACAAAGTCAGTACCCCCATCACCCACAGACTAGTGGCCAAGTTGAGTTGGCAAATAGGAAGATCAAAAATATTTTAGAGAAAATAGTTAATCCAAACCGTAAAGATTGGTCCTTATGACTAGTTGATGCTTTATAGGCATATCGCACTACTTACAAGACCTCTTTAAAAATTTCTTATAGGTTAGTTTCTGGAAAGCCTTGTCATCTCCCTATTGAGATAGAGCACTATGCATATTGGGCCATCCAGCAATTCAATAACATTGAAAATGAGGCTGGCAAAAATAGAAAGCTTTAATTGGATGAATTAGAGGAGCTGAGAAATGATGCATTTGAAAATGCAAAAATCTCAAAACATAAGATAAAAACTTTGCATGATAAACATATTCTTAAAAAATCCTTTCATGTTGGTCAAAAGGTTCTCTTGTATAATTCATGATTATATCTCTTTCCTAGGAAATTGAGGACAAAATAGATTGGTCCATTTGTGATTAAATCCATCTCCGAGCATGGTGCCTTTGAGGTAGAACATCCTAAGAATGGAAATGTTTTCAAAGTAAATGGTCATCAATTGAAACCTTATCTTGAAAACTTTATGGCTGAACTTAAGGCATTGGATCTTGAAGATCTAATACCATTGTAGTATTAAAAGTAATGAGTTTTTTTCTTTCCTTTCCTTTTATTTTTCCAACTCTTATATTTACTTGTTCATGCATTAGGGATAATGCATTATTTTAAGTTAGGGGCTATGAGGTTTTTTATTTGCAAAACTAAAAAATAAAATTAGTTTGATGTTTTCTTTTAGTTGTGATATACAGGTAAAAAAAGAAAAGAATCAAGCAAGATGTCAGCTCATGTTCAATTCAATTAGACATTCATCCTTGAAAAAAAGGGGAGTAACAATTTTCTAATCTTTGTTCTTTTCGTCTCTTTTTATTTTTTACATGAGGATAATGTAAAACATAATTTTAGATATTTAATTATGTTGAATGCTTGAGATGGTCATGCTCGTTTGAAAAAAAGAAATTGCATTTGTAGGTGAGTGAGACTTGTTTAGGATCAATATTATATTTTTAGATTCATTATTGTGTTGAACATTGCATGCTTTAATTTGGGATATATAAAATATCTTATGAAGCAAGATATAGCATATTTTTTTTCTTTAAGATTATTGAAGTACATCTTTCCTTGTAAAAGTTGTGTGAGTTGTGTGAGTTGTGTGATTATGCATAAAAGATAAGTGTAGTGCTTTATTTGTGATCATCCCTTTTTATCTAGTCCTAAACAAGGTTTAAGTAAATAGAGTAATAATTATTAGACAATTAAATAAATAAATGTATACAAAGTTCTATCTACTCCAATGTTTTGAGTTGTTTAGTAACTAGGGGTATTCATCACAAATATTTATATTTATGTGAAACAACAGCTTGAAATATAAGTATGCAAAAGCACTTTAAGTTTGTGACTTTGTGAGTAATTAGGTACATTCATCACAAATTTTTTTATTCACGTTAAAAAGAAAGTGACCATTTCAAGATAAAGAATAAATAATATCTTCAAAAAAAAAGAAAAAAAAATATAGATATTTCTCTAGTTTGCTACCTTGTTTGTAGTAGTGAGAAGGGAAGATTACAAGTTGAGTTCTTGTGTAAATCAATTATGTTGGTTACATGATAAATACGATTGAATTTGGAATTTTGTATGGATATTTGATTTAGAGAATATGAGTATGATTATTTTTCTTTATTTGCTATTGTGTATACACTAAGTTGAAGATATCAATGTTTGCATGATAGATCCTTCAAGTGTGATGAGTCGAGCCTAATTATGGTTATTATTATTCTTTTTATTTCAAAGGTTTTATCTTTTGTTTTGCTTGAGGACTATCAAAATCTAAATTGGGGGGGTGTAATTGTGCATCAAAAGTATCATTAAGTCTCTTATTTTACATTTGTATTTATTATTTTTATTTGGGTTTTTTATAATAATTGATGTGCTTTTTAGTAATGAAATTTCTTTTAATGTTTCGATAGGTTTTTAGAGCTTAAATGATTATTTCAGAAAATTTAATGTTGAAATTCAGAACAAAGAATTAAAGAGAAATTTAGTTGAAGTTTGAAGCAAATCTTGGTTTAAATAAGTGCTCCAAATTTACCCTAAAAATCAATTCTATTCTAATCCTAGAAAAGATTATCATATGATCTATTTCAAACCCAAACTTGCCTTATATTGTGTGTAAACTTCAACCATCAAACATTCAAGGTTTCAATGTTAATCTTAGCCCAAATAATAAGTACATTTGTATCCTTATATAATGCTTAAATTTAGACCCAAATCAGTCTCCAAATTAGCCTAGACACAATCCATGATCTTACATGTCCACACAATAAATAACAATGGATTTATTTCGGGTAATCCATTGATCCAAGAAGGCAAACACATGGATGGAAAGCTGGAGGGGACATTGTTATATTATTTTGGGTCAAAAAGAAGAAAAAGACAACTCATAAAGGAGGAAGAAAAACGTGCACCAAAGTGGTTTTCAAGCTAGCCTGATTTGATTTTTTAAAACACCTTTTGATTTTTTTCTCATAACTTTTGACTTAGGTGTCCAAATGAGCTTTTCTTTAATTATCTAAAAAGCTGACAGAAGTTCTTATAAATATGTATCTAATAGCCATCTCCAAAAAAGGTCTCTAGGAGGGTTGAAATTGTTGTCTAAAGTTAGGGTTGAAATTGTTGTCTAAAGTTAGTATCATATTTGTGTTCGAATTTTTACTGAAATTATATTGTGTTCTTTGTAGATTTCAATTTTTTAGTTTGTAAAACTTATTATTTATATTTTATTCAAGTTATTTCATGTTTATTAAAGTGTTCTTATATATAATCATGGTTGGCTAATCTCTTTTTTGGATCCAAATAAAAGATAATAGTGTTTGAGGTGAGTTTTTTAAGATATGAATGAATCTTAATGTTTATCTTCTCATTTTCTTCATGAATGTTTTATTATTACAAATAAATTTTAGAAATCATTTATATAATGTTATAATCTTGAATTTTTGTGCACAAACTTTTTTTTTGGTATAAAGATTGCTTGATTCAATGTTTTACTTAATATGAAAGTACTTGTTTATTCTTAAGCAATAATCAATTTTCATCTTTTTAAACTTCATTGTAATATCTTTCGATCTAATATCATCATCCTTGATATTGGGTTGAGTTATCTTATATATGTTGAAGGAATCACCAATACATCACCATTAAAATTGATATGGATGAAGGCTTACTTTTTCTTGTCATTTAAAATCTATTTATATGTTTTCATCTTTGAAAACAAAGCTATCAATTATTTTCAGCCAAGTTATTGTTAATTTAATTTCTCTTGAGTTTTTTTTGTTACCTAGCTTAATTTCTAGATCTAGCTCTCTATGGAATGACCTCGATCTTACTAAGTGAATTGCGATATCGCACACTCGTGCACTTGCGAGTTAAAATAAGTCGATCATAAAAAGTGGTCAAGCACTAAGAAGACTTTCTTTTTCACATTCAATTTTCTCTTCATAGTGCACAGATCTTTAAAAAATTTAGCATAAGAAGGAGTATGCTTAATAATATCCAGCAAAAGTATATAGATCCTTACCTATTTGAAAGTTTCAAAGATTTCAGAGTTGTGATTGACTTTTTTTTGTTTGGTCATGATATGAAGAAATGGAAATGATCGCAAGGAATCAGTCTTTTCTTTGCAATATTCATATTTAACCCCTTCCTTACTCTCAGAGATTGACTTATCATCATTCTCACAGGGTTCAAAAGTGAGTTTTTCAATAACCTTATCACTGCGAGGAATAATGACTAATTTGACTTGATCCATGTGTTGGCTTCCAAAATCACTTGGATTTGCATTTGCATTGTATTGCCCCTTGGGATTTTTCTGTGGTTGAGATGAAAACTTACCTTTCTCTTGAAAACTGAGAGCAAATGTGAATTTTGCAATAGTATCTTTTAGATCTGCCATGATTTGAGCATTTTGAGTGTTGATTGCCTCTTGATTTTTAATGAATGCATGCAATATTTCCTCAAGATTTCTTCCAAGAGGTGGAGCATAAGAAGGTGCATATCTATGAGAATTTTAGAAATTATGGTGTGCTTGAAATGGTGGTTGTGAAGTTTGTGCATTATTATTATCACTCTTCCAACTGAAATTTAGGTGATTTCTCCAACCAGGGTTGTATGTTTGCGAGTATGGGTTATGATTGGGCATTTAGAAACTGTTTAAAACATGCGCTTGTTCATGGAGGCATTCCCTAAAAGAAGGCAAAGTTGGACAATCATTGGCTGAATGTTCATTGGTTTCATAGATTTGACACACAATATCTTAAACAGATTTTAATTGACTACTCTATTTTATTTCTAATGCTTCAACTTTTCTAGCTAAAGAAGCAAACTTGGCTTGGAGGTTATGATTTTCTTAAGGTTGTACATACCTCTACTAGATGGATGAAGTTAGGTTTTACTTGGTGCCTCATAAGTGCCTGTAGTGTCCCTATTTGGTGTATTTTCAGCTAGTAAATCTAGGTACTCCATTACTTCATTAGGGTCATTATCTTTAAAAGTTCCATTGCACATCAATTTAACCATTTGCCTATCTCTAGGTGTTAACCCTTCATAAAAATGTGAAATCAATCTCCATGTTTCAAAACCATGAGAGGGCAAGTATCAAGCAAGTCTTGATAGCTATCCCAACATTGGTAAAATATTTCTTCTATTTTTAAGTGAAAGTGATGATTTGTCTTTTGAAAGGGTTTGTTCTATGAGAAAGGAAGAACTTATTTAAAAACTGTTGTTGCATTTCATTCCAAGCACAAATGGATCCTGGTCTCAAATTTTGTAACTATGTTTTAGTTTTATCTTTTAATGAAAAAGGAAAAAGCTTTAATATGATGGTGATCATGCTACAATTTGAGTCATTATAGGTGTTACAGACCTTTTTAAATTCCTTTAAAAGCAAGTATAGATTTCCTAAATTTAAGCTGTGAAAAGGAGGTAAAAGTTGAATAATGTCTGGTTTAAAATTAAAATGAGATGCATTAGGGGGGAAAACTATGCATGATGATGCACCTGTTCTTATAGGATTCATGTATTTCTAAGTGTTCTAACATGGTTATTCTCATTATGAAGCGATTGGTTATCTTCTTTGGCTATATTTTCTGAAAATGATGAGGATACCCTACAAACTCTACCACTTAATATACGTGACCAAACTCTCATGCTTATGTAGGAATAGAATAAAAGGAAAAAGAAAAAAAACAAAATAAAATAAATAAAGTTAGATACAAGAAAAGTGAAAAGAGAAAATAAAATAAGATAAATATTATATTTTGTACAAGAATTTGCTTCTTTGGCAACGATGCCAAAAACTTGACACGACCAAAAGATTGATGCCTTCTCCCAAGTGCAGGAGTGTCAAAGTAATAAATAACCTGGTAAAACCGGGGTCGAACTACAAGAAGGTTAATCGTATAAATTATAAACAACAATAATACAACAACAAAAATAACAAGAATAATAATAAAAAAAAATAAGAAGAAGAAGAAGAAGTTGATTAGAACTTTGAGATAGAAGATCAATATGAGGATCAAACAAAGATAAAAACAAATGTCAAGGTTAGAGGATCCACTAATGGTATTTTAAACAAGTATAGTATAAACTTTTATTACTCAACTAGAAACCACACACAAAGGAAGTTCGAATTGGATTATAAATTATTAACATGATTATATTAGTTATCTTATTTAAATAATACTAATACTTGTAAATATTGTTAGGTATTCATGATTATAATTGATGTTAACAACAAATCAAGTTCCTTTCATAGCACAAGTGTCGGTTACACCATACGGTTGGGCTATGAAAGTGCCAAGTATTTGTTGTACCAAGTGTTATACAACATAAATCTAGATTAATCATTTAACAAGCAAAGTATTCAGAGTGAACAAGATAACAAATACAAAAATGTTAATATCAAACATTAAAGTCGATGTTAAGTTTACACTATACTTATTCGTACACCATTAGTGTAACCTTTTCACCTTGATATAATAAACTTAGCTAAACATAATGAAAGAGAGAAACATAAATAAACAAGATAAAAATATAAATAAAATAAAAGTTAACTACGTAAAGGAAAGGAAATGAAAGACATAAACAAGATATTAATGAAAGCAAAACTTAAGCATTACAAAAATACAAAGAGAGAAAGCAAGAGCATGATATTGATTTGAAAACTAAGATATCTAGATGTATGGAAAATTCCTCATTTTATAAGCCAAAATTTCAAATTATTGATTTGATGAATAATTGTTGAGTAGGTGGCCACATCTTGACGTACTAACAATCCTTATCTTCTTATCTGAAGAAAACATCATTGATAGCGTTAGAATTTGAATCAACCTTACTCATGAAAGTTTTAGGAAATTGTCTCAACTTTCTAGAAAAAAGGAAATTGAGGTTATTTGGACTTCTAGCACTCGAGATATGGGCTAAACACTGAACAATATCTGGGTTGTATAACAAATTCAAACTTCTATATTTTTGGTAATATTTGAACTTTCAAACAGTAGAATTGAGTCTTGCTTTTCTATGAAAGTTTAAGGCCTATATCTTAGCTTTTCTAGATATATAAAGCAAACCTAAATCCAAGTTCTACAGCCCCTGTTATGATCCAATTACTGAACAATGTTCCAATTTGGACCAAACTAGCGCCTATTTTATAAACTTCACCCTTTCTTTGTCCTTTCAATTTCAGTACTTTAACTCATTAATCAATCCTTTTATTTATGTGATAAGTGTGCATTTATGATGAACATTTACTATAAATTAAAGGTATCTTATGATATCAGACTTGTTATTATAAAACATGCTTTAGTTAAGGAGTTATTGATACTTCAAGTGTAAAATAATGATATAAACCTTGATAAAAATACACTTTTAAGTACTAATCATCGGTTTATTTATTACTTCGACACTCTTACTCTTAGAAGAAGATATCAATCTTTAGGTCATGTAAATACAATCATCCTAGATCTCATCTCACATCAATGATTCTCATCATTTCACTTCAGCATTTATAGTTATATTTACTATTAATTATGCAAACTAAGGAAAAAAAAAATTTAAATCATAAACATCCAAGAAATAAAAACATTATATTAATAATTTTGTTTGTTTATATCCATGTATAAATAATAGTCTAAAAGTCATTAAAATATAATTAAATAAAATTACAATCCATCTCAAAATAGTATATCTTAATTAGAGTTTATAATAATAAAACAGGATAAGCAAAAGACTTCTCTTAGCATAATTGAGAAGACCCTAAAACATGAATATAATTATTATAAAAAAAATGCAACAATGATAGTAGTGTTTAATATTTTAAATTGTTTGTTATACATTCTTATTTTATTTTTATTTATTAAATACAATCATATTATTATACATTTTTTGACATCTAGTTTACTTTATTTTCCCTAATTCCCTTTTGTTTTCTCCATACTGATGCTAGTAATCCTATTAGCATCATTAGTCACTATTATCTGGGATCGACTTATTAGAGCTAGAAATTTATGTTGGTATCAATAAGTCCTATTGATATCATTATTTATCCTGATCTAAAATAACTAATCAATCCCTCTATAGGTATTTTAAATCTATTATATGAAAATGTCAATGTCAGGAAAATCTACTGACATTATTAGCTTCCCTTTAGGAATATCAATCAAGTTTAATGGAAATAACAATATTAATATAATCCATTGATATTATTAACTATCTAAATACTTGGGATAGCTAATCAAGGTCTTTTGAATGCCTCAATTGTGTCTCTTCTTAATGTTGATATCAAGAGTTCTTTGATATTATTAGCCTCCCTTCAGGAGTAGCTAATCATTTATTTATTTCATGTACTCCCTTTCTTTTTTTCTTTTTGTATATCATTCATTTATTTACTTACTCATATAATAATATCAAAATAAATGAATAAATTTCACAATAACAACATTAATATAATGTAACAAGGTTATAAGTATTGAGCTCTTACATACTATGTTAGAAGCTCCTTTTCCAGCTCAAGTTAATGGTACAGTTGTGAAGGTATCTCTCACGAATCAATTTTCTCATTATTTAGCACATCCCTTTAACAAACTCAATAATATTAATAACAAAATCATTATTATGTTTACCTTTCTATTCTCAATGTTCCATTTTGATTTCTAACAAAAGTAGCCGTATTCTACATAAAACTTCATGATTTAAATTTCTTACCAAAAATCTAAATGATTAACCACACAACCATTTCATCATACTTTTATTTCTATCTTCCCTTCTTTATTTATATTCTTATTATATAATATATCATATCTTGAAAACATCTCCATACTAACTTAAAACTTGATTAATTTAATTCTCCTTTCTTTCATCATTGTTGGTAACCCAAAAAAAAAAATATGAACTTATTGATTTCTATAATTTTTTTAATTTAGGAACTATTTTTCTTATTCTATTATCTAACAATTTCTTCAATTACACTAAACTCTTAATTTATTAAACTCATTATCATTAAGTGAAATAGCATCAAATGCTAAAAAATCATTATTCACAACACATTTTATAAAAACTATAAAGAAAAATTACTATTCATTACTCTATATATGGTCGGGCACTTAGGGTCTTAATAATCTCCTAATTTCTTTATCTATTCATCGTAAATTTATTCATTCCTCATCCTATAATGATCCTAAAAACACAAACTCAAGATAATTTACTTTTTCTTTGTACTCTTGTCGACCTTTGAAAGAAATAAAAGAGAGATGGAAAGTTTTCAAAGTTTAAAGTTTTTCCCCACAATTCCTATAATTCATTATTTTGTTATTTTCCAAATTTTCATCTAACATTTAATACTCCTTTTTACTTAACTTAGTCCAA
Organism: Populus euphratica; assembly: GCF_000495115.2. Classification (NCBI taxonomy): domain Eukaryota; kingdom Viridiplantae; phylum Streptophyta; class Magnoliopsida; order Malpighiales; family Salicaceae; genus Populus; species Populus euphratica. Next base: position 75,145 of record NW_011500752.1, read on the forward strand.
TTTTCCTTTTCTTATTTTTTTTTAAACAATCCCTCTAATTATTATTTATTTTCCTTATAATAAAATCCTTATGATGTCTTAGTTATCCAAATTTGTTTTATAAAAGTTCTTTCAAGGCTTACAAGTTCTATTCTTTAATATTTGATTATTTGAGAATTAGATTTTATGAGTTTTTTAGATAGAGTACTTTTGGTCTAATAACTCGATCAAGGGTTTAAAAAATTAATGCGGTTTGAAAATATTTTTTTTAATTGGGCTTTGTGATTTTTTTGGTTTCTTTTCCATCGGGTTATCCTGATCTCATGACTTGGATTGCAAGTTAACCTAGGTTAACTTGGTCATTGTTACCTAGGTGACACGACTAAAAGATTGATGTCTTCTCCCACGTGCAGGAGTGTCGAAGTAATAAATAACCCGGCAAAACCGGGGTAAAACCACAGGGAGGTTAATTGTACAAATTATAAACAACAATTATAAACAACAACAATAGCAATAATAACAATAATAATAGTAGTACTAGTAGTAGTAGTAGTAATAAAGAAAGAGAAGAAGAAGAAGAAGAAGAAGATGAGAACTTGGAGATGGAATATTAATGTAAGGATTAAATGATGATAATAACAAATGTCAAGGTTAGAGGATCCACTAATAGTATGTCAAACAAGTATAGTATAAACTCTTATTATTCAATTGGAAACCACACAAAAAGGAGGTTCCAATCAGATTATAGATTGTTAACATGATTACATTAGTCATCTTATTCGATTAATGCTAATACTTGTAAATCTCGTCAAGTATTCATGATTATAACTTATCTTAACAATAAATCAAGTTCCTTTCATAGCTCAGGTGTCGGTTATACCATACAGTATGGATTATGAAAGTACCAAGCATTTGTTGTACCAATTATTATACAACATAAATCAAGATTAGTCATTTAACAAACAAAGTATTAAAGAGTGAACAAGATAACAAATACAAAACATGTTAGTATCAAACATTAAAGTCCATATTAAGTTTACACTATACTTATTCTTACACGATTAGTGTAACCTTTTCACCTTGACATAATAAACTTAACTAAACATAACAAAGGAAAGAAAAATAAATAAACAAAATAAGAACATAAATAAGATAAGAGTTAACTAAGTAAAGGAAAGGAAATGAAAGGCATAAACTTGATATTAATAAAAGCAAAGCATAAACATTACAAAAAATAAAAAGAGAGAAAGCAAAAACATGATCTTGATCTGGAGACTAAGATGCCTAAATGCATGGCAAATGCCTCTTTTTATAGGCCAAAATTGGGAACTATTGATTTGATGACTAATTAATGAGTGGGTGACCGTCATGAATTCATGATTATAACTTATGTTAACAACTAATCAGTATTGTGATGGACCTTATCTTCTCTTGTCTGCCCAAAACATCATTGATAACGTCAAAATTGGAGCCACTTGAAAACATGAAAGTTGTAGGAAATTGTCTCAGCTTTCTTGTGTAAAACTTCAGCTCATTTTGACTTCTAAAACTCCAGATATGGCCAAAATACTGAACAGTGCTCGGGCTGGAGGACAAATTCAGGCTTCTTTGTTGTTGCAATAATTTGGACTTCAAAATGACATTTTTAGATCTTGGGCTCCGTATGAAAGTTGTAGACCTATGTCTTACCTTACCATCCATATAAAGTAGAACTAAATCTGAGATCTATAGCTCCAGATATGACCCAATTACCGAACAGTGTTCCGGTTTGGATTGCACTGACATCTCGTTTCTAAGTTTGGCCACTCTTTATCCTTTCAATTTCAGTTCTTAAATTCATCAATCAATCCTTTCATTTATGTGATAGGCCTACATTTAAAATGAAATTTACCACAAATTAAAGATATCTTATATTATTAGATATATTATTATAAAACATGCTTTAGTTAAGAAGTTATTGATACTTCAAGTGCAAAATAATAATATAAAACCTTAATAAAAATACAATTTTAAGTATCAATCACTAGGTTACATGTTTCTCTTTTGAAAAAAAAGTTTTTTCTTTTTTTCATGTTATAATGATCATTATTTTTATCTGGTCCATTTTTTGTCATTGCCTTTTTTCTATATCATCTAATTAAAAATAAAATAAACTTATTTGACCAATCATGTCATGTCTGGAGTTACATATTTTTCTTTATGATCTGAGTCATAATTTTTCTTTCTTCTATAAAACACACCTGCGACATTTGAACATTATTTTTTTATGTTAAAAAAATTAATTCAGCCTCACAATGTAGCGTGGGTCCACATTTAGTAAATGAACCTATTTAGACAAAAAAAAACCCAGGTTTATTGATAGGCTCAACTTGAACCCATAGTTATAAGATCCAATCGAATATTTAAACTGGTCCAAGTAATAGGGTGGTTGGGTCAACCCATAGATGGGCAAAGTAACCTACCATTGACAGGTTAACCTATTTTTTTCCCTATCAAAACAACATTTTTTTTTTTGTAAAAATAAAAGTTCAAAATAAAACCCAAGCCAAAATCCAAGTCAGTAGTTCACCACGTTGACTTGTTGGGCCAACCTAATTTTTATAACTATTCTCGAGCCGGACTAGTCAAACTTTAACTAGCATAAACCCGACCTGCCCATATATAATTTGGTTAAAATCCTATATCTATGTTTCATTTGGCAACCAATTTCTTCTTTGCATTTCCTCTCTATGTTCTTTTATTCATTCACTAAGGTCATTTATTTAAGGAGCCAATTAAGTATTTCTATAGATACAAAGAAAAAAACTAAAATGAAACAATCAATTATTGTAGTTTTAAACTCATATTTAATATGGATTGTATTAGTAAAATTACTATTTTCCCTTTCTTATAAAAAACATTTGACCCATCTATAGAAAAGACTTTTCATATTTTTTGCATAATGTAATTACTAACTTACCTTACAAGCAAAAAATATTGAATTGATGTCTAGGGGTTGTTTAGATTTTTTATTTTTTAAAACATAATGAAATGATTATATTGCTTTTAAAATAAAAACAAAAAAATTTTAAATGTTGTTTAAGGGCCTTTTCATCTTTCCATCCTTGTTTTTATTTTATTTTTATAATTATCAAGTTGAATGGATGCTTTCATAATGGAATAAATATAACTTGTTCATGACAGGTATCGGTGTGTAGGTTGAAGCTATGCCATTCAGGCAGCACATGCGGATATATATATATATGTGTGTGTGTGTGTGTGTGTGTGTGTGTCCATCACAATACTGATTACTCCCACAATAATATTCAGGGTTTATCATATCAGGATTTATCTCTTAGTATAGTGCAATACTTATGTGATTTCACAATATAATATTCTCATATAAGAGAATACCAAATATATACATTCATAATATCATGTTTACACAGATGACATTCACATTCATGTTCCATCACAATTATCGATACAAGTCATTTCAAAAGTATTGAATGGCAACTACACAATTAGTACAATTGTTCCCTATATAATATATAACACCTAAAACATGTGAATATATAGTTCTTCTCAAAATTTATGAGTTGTAGAACAGATTTCCTCATGCACCTTATTGATCTGATGTCTCTATTATAACACAAGTTAATTTCAAGCATTATGAATAATTTAAAACATAGCAATAGATAACTAAAGGAGTATTAATGTTATTTTTCATTCATGACATAAAAAAATATAATTCTTTCATTTCTCTTTGCATAAGTAATACTGCTCTCATGATTTCTTGTATTACCGAGGCTAATTACAATATTCAAACTCAGTCGTCAATCTCTGATGCCATTAATCGAAACTAGTTCTTGAACTCAACCCTGTCATCACTTTAGGATACCCTTAGCCAAAGATAATTGAGATGTTCATCTAGGTCATATTTCTAGCATTCAAAAAATCACACAAATAAATCCTTTGCAATACTTATACAAGCATTCTATAATAGTTTAACATACACTATATCACAATAATAGATTCTTTATAATACTTATACAAGCATTCCATAACATTTTAACATACATTATATCACAATAGTAGATACTTCGTAATACTCATGCAAACATTTCATAATAGTTTAACATTCACTATTGTTTAATACTTAAAAGTATATTTTTATCAAGATTTTATATCATCATTTTGCACTTGAAGTATCAATAACTCCTTAACTAAAGCATGTTTTATAATAACATATCTAATAATATAAGATACCTTTAATTTGTGGTAAATATTCATTTTAAATGCAGGCCTATCACATGAATGAAAGGATTGATTGATGAATTTAAGAACTGAAATTGAAAGGACAAAGAGATGGCCAAACTTAGAAAAGAGATGCTGGTGCAGTCCAAACCAGAACACTATTTAGTAATTCGGTCATATTTAGAGCTGTAAATCTCGGATTTAGGTCTACTTTATATGAATGGAAAGGTAAGACATAGGCCTAAAACTTTCATATGGAGCCCAAGAATTAAAAAGGTCATCTTCAAGTCTAAATTGTAGCAACAACAAAGAAGTCTGAATCTGTCTTCCAGCTTGAGCACTGTTTAGTGTTTGACCCATATCTGGAGTTCTAGAAGTCCAAATGACCTCAATTTTTTACCCTAAAAAGCTGAGATAATTTCCTACAACTTTCATGTTTCAAGTGATTTTAATTTTGACGTTATCAATGATGTTTTGGGCAGACAAGAGAAGATAAGGATTGTCACCAAGTCAAGAGTTCGCCACCCACTAATCATTTAGTCATCAAATCAATAGTTCCTAATTTTGGCCTATAAACGGAGGCATTTGCCATGCATTTAGGCATCTTGGTTTCCAGATCAAGATCATCTTATTGCTTTATCTCTTTGTATTTTTGTAATGCTTAAGTTTTATTTTCATTAATATCTTGTTTATGCCTTTTATTTCCTTTCCTTTACTTAGTTAACTTTTATCTTATTTATGTTCTTATCTTGTTTATTTATATTTCTCTCTTTCATTATGTTTAGCTAAGTTTATTATGTCAACGTGAAAAGGTTACACTAATGGTGTAAGAATAAATATAGTGTAAACTCAATATGTACTTTAATGCTTGATACTAACATGTTTTGTATTTGTTATCCTGTTCACTCTTTAATACTTTGCTTGTTAAATAACTAATCTAGATTTATGTTGTTTAACAATTGGTACAACAAATACTTGGTATTTTCATAGCCCAACTGTATGTATAACCTACACCTGTGTTATGAAAGAAACTTGATTTGTTGTTAACATAAGTTATAATCATGAATGCCTGACGAGATTTACAAGTATTAGCATTAATCAAATAAGATAACTAATGTGATCATGTTAACAATTTATAATCTGATTGGAACTTTCTTTGTGTGTGGTTTCCAAGTGAATAATAAGAGTTTATACTATAATTGTTTGACATACCATTAGTGGATCCTCTAACCTTAACATTTGTTATTATCATTGTTTAATCCTTACATTAATATTCCATCTCAAAGTTCTCATCATCTTCTTCTTCTTCTCCTTCTTTTTCTTTATTATTATTATTGTTGTTGTTATTGTTTTTATTATTATTATTGGTATTACTACTAATATTACTATTATTATTATTATTGTTTTTATTATTGTTGTTGTTGTTGTTATTGTTGTTGTTATTATTATTATTGTTATGATTGTTGTATTATTGTCATCTATAATTTATACAATTAACCTCCTTGTGGTTCGACCTCGGTCTTCTCAAGTTATTTATTATTTCAACACTCCTGTACTTGGGAGAAAACATCAATCTTTTAGTCGTGTCAACTATATCATAATAGTAGAGCCTTCAATTCGTTATTTATTATTTATGTGATAGGCTTGCATTTAAGATGAACATTTATTATAAATTAATGATATCTTATAGTGTTAGACATGATATCATTAAAGATGCTCTAGTTAAGGAGTTATTGATATTTTAAGTACAAAATGATGATATAAAACCTTGATAAAATTATATTTTTGAGTACTAAACAATTGGATTCGGTTTCCTCCCTAAGAAGGGGTGTGTGCACTACAGCAATGACTGTTGTAGGTCCTGGAAAAGGTCTAGGTTCCTTCCCTCTTAACTCTTTTCTCTCTAAGCTCCCTAGGAGGTTTGAATACAGCTGAGGTTTTATCAAGTTTTCTTTGGGAATGAGGAAGAGTAATAAGAGCATGCAACTCCTACAACTGGTTTTTTAGAAGAGAAAAGGTCACATTCTCTCTCTCCCTTGCATTTATACTCCCTTTTTAATGAGGTGGGGGTGTTTAAGTATGGGTCAAGGCTATCCGTATCCCTCTTTTGGGTTATTTTGGACCTAGTTTCTATTTAAATTCTTTGCTAGGATAGGTCGGGCCCCCTCTTCTAGGTTTTCTCTAGGTTGGTTAGTTTGTCCCTCTAAATTTTTTATTAGCATAGACTAGCCTTTTTGCTTAAATTTTTATTAAGCTTTACATATGTGGTGGTTTGATGGCCAAATGATAGCTTTCATGGTAGCATTTGAATAGTCTCAACAGTCTATACATTCTTGTGTTACGTGTGTGGCGAAAGGACATCTAGTTTGGTGCCAACGAACCTCTCATTTTCCTTTTATTTTCTCTCTTCTCCTCAATTTTCACACCTAAAATCCAAATTCTCAAACCAGCAATTCAATTTTTTTCTTCAGATTTAGTCCATATTTATTTGATCACGGTTTGTTTTATTTAAAATAATTTATAGAATTGAATTTTTATTTTAATTTCATCATTCTTTAACTTTTTTATCTATTAAATTTGGTCATCATTTTTTATTATTGTTTGTTTTATATTGAATAATTTTTTATTAAATTTATTTTTTAATTTCATCCCTTAATATTTTATTTTATATCAAATTTTGTCCTTGTTATTTTGATTTCTATTTGTATTACTTTGAAAAAAAATCGATTTAAATAATTTTTTTATTTTATCTTTCAACATTAAATTTGTTGAGAAAAAAGTTTCTTAGTTGAACTTAAGTCTAAGATTTCATAGGTCGCAAGTTTTGAAGATTAATCAAGATTTAAGAAATTTACCCGGCATTACTTTTTTTTCCCTTTTTTTAATCTCATGTTTTTCAATTTTATGATTTAATATTTAGTTAAAGTTTAGTCCATGTTACTTCTTTTTTTTGCTTTTCTAAAGGATTTCTTACTAATTTTGAAAATAACTTGAGTTATCTCGAGTCATTTTTGTTGTCGCTCTTTGTTAGATGACACGACTAAAAGATTGATGTCTTCTCCCAAGTGCAGGAGTGTCGAAGTAATAAATAACCCGGCAAGACCGGGGTCGAATCACAGGAAGGTTAATTATACAAATTATAAACAATAATTATAAACAACAACAGTAACAATAACAACAACAACAATAATATAAGTAGCAATAATAATAATAATAATAATAATAATAATAATAATAATTGTAATAGTACTACTAGTAGTAGTAGTAGTAGTAGTAATAATAATAATAATAAAGAAAAAAAAGGAGAAGAAGATGATGATGAGAACTTTGAGATGAAATATTAATATAAGGATTAAACAATGATAACAATAAATGTCAAGGTTAGAGGATCCACTAATGGTATGTCAAACAAGTATAGTATAAACTCTTATTATTCCAGTGGAAACCACACACAAAGGAGGTTCCAATCAGATTATAGATTGTTAACATGATTATATTAGTCATCTTATTCGATTAATGCTAATACTTGTAAATATCATCAAGCATTCATGATTATAACTTATGTTAACAACAAATCAAGTTCCTTTCATAGCTCAGGTGTCGGTTATACCATACATTATGGGCTATGAAAGTGCCAAGCATTTGTTGTACCAAGTGTTATACAACATAAATCAAGATTAATCATTTAACAAGCAAAGTATTAAAGAGTGAACAAGATAACAAATACAAAACATGTTAGTATCAACCATTAAAGTCCATATTGAGTTTACATTATACTTATTCTTACACCATTAGTGTAACCTTTTTACCTTGACATAATAAACTTAACTCAACATTATGAAAGAAAGAAAAATAAATAAACAAAATAAGAACATAAATAAGATAAAAGTTAACTAAGTAGATGAAAGGAAATAAAAGGCATAAACTTGATATTAATGAAAGCAAAGCATAAACATTATAAAAAATATAAGGAGAGAAAGCAAGAGCATGATCTTGATCTGGAAACCAAGATGCCTAAATGCATGGGAAATGCCTCCTTTTATAGGCTAAAATTAGGAACTATTGATTTGATAACTAATTGATAAGTAGACTTTGTAAGGTATCCTCATCGTTTTCAGAACAAATAGTCGAAGAAGATAACCAGTCACTTCATAATGAGAATAATCGAGTTAGAACACTTAGAGACCACATGAATCCTACAAGAATAAGTGCACCCTCATGTATAATTTTCCCTTCTAATGTATCTCATTTTAATTTTAAGTCAATTATTATTCAACTTTTACCTTCTTTTCATGGGTTAGATCTAGAAAATCCATACTTGCATTTGAGAGAATTTGAAGAAGTCTTGTAACACCTATAATGATTTAAATTGTAACATGAACACCATCATATTAAAGTCTTTTCTTTTGTTATTAAAAGATAAAGCTAAAATATAGCTATAAAATCTTAGGTTAGGATCCATTCATACTTAGGATGAAATCCAACAACAATTTTTAAAGAAGTTTTTTCCATCTCACAGAACAAACTCTTTCAAAAGACAAATCACCACCTTCACTTAAAAACCAGGAGAAACATTTTACCAATATTGGGATACGTATTGAGACTTGCTTAATACTTGCCCTCATCATGGTTTTGAAAGATGAAGATTGGTTTCATATTTTTATGAAGGGTTAACACATAAAGATAGACAAATGATGGAATTGATGTGTAATAGAACTTTTGAAAATAAAGACCCTGATGAAGCAATGGATTACCTAGACTTACTAGCTGAAAATACTCAAAATTAGGACACTATAAGTACTTATAAGGTACCAGGTAAGACTCAACCTCATACATCTAGTGGAGGTATGTACAACCTTAGGGAAGATCATGACTTCCAAGCCAAATTTTCATCTTTAGCCAGAAAAGTTGAGGCACTAGAATTAAAAATGAGTGGTCAATTAAAATATGTTCAAGACATTATGTGTCAAATCTGTGAAACTAATGAACATTTAACTAATGACTGTCTAACTTTGCCTTCTTTTAAGGAATGTCTCCATGAACAAGCCCATGTTTTAAACAGTTTCCAAAGGCCTAATCATAACCCATACTCACAAACATATAACACTAGTTGGAGAAATCACCTAAATTTCAATTGGAAGAGTGGTAACAATAATACACAAACTTCATAGTCACCATTTTAAGCAAATCATAATTTCCAAAATTCTCATGGATATACACCTCCTTATGCTCCACCTCCTACAAGAAATTTTAAGGAAACATTGCATGCATTCATTGAAAAGTAAGAGACAATTAAAACTCGAAATGCTCAAACCATGGCAGATTTAAAATATGCTCTTGCAAAATTCACATCTACTCTTAGTTTTCAAGAGAAACATAAGTTTTCATCTTAACCATAGCAAAATCCTAAGGGGTAATACAATGCAAATGCAAGCAGTTACAGAAGTCATCATATAGATCAAGTCAAATCAGTCATCACTCTTTGTAGTGGTAAGGTTATTGAAAAGCCCACTCTTAAACCTTGTGAGAAAGATGATGAGTTAATCTATAAGGGTATGGAAGGGGTTGAAGCTGAACATGGCAAAGAAAAGACTGATTCCTCGCCGGAACTTCCATTTCCTCAAGCCATGACCAAACAAAAGAAAGTCAATTACAACTCTAAAATCTTTGAAACTTTCAAACAATAATGCTTTGAAATATAAAGACCCTAATTCTCCTACAATTTCATGATTTATTGGAGAACATAAAATTAAAAGAGCTTTACTTGATCTTGGAGCTAGTATGAATTTACTTCCATATTCAGTCTTTCAAAGTCTCAATCTAGGTGAGTTAAAACCAACTTTTGTAACTCTGTTGCTTACTGATAGATCTACAAAAGTGTTTAAAGGAATAGTTGAAGATATGTTAGTATAAGTTGATAAATTCATTTATCCTGTGGATTTTATTATCTGAGATACACAAATTATTAAAGCATGTAATTTAATTACTATTATTTTAGGACGTCCATTTCTTGCAACTTCTAACGCATTGATTAATTATACAAATGGATTGATGAAGTTATCATTTGGAAACATCACATTGGAGATGAATATTTTCAACATTTGCAAGCAACCTCGAGATAATAATGATTTATAGAAAGTGGACTTTATTAAAAAATTAGTTCATGATCAATTTGAAACCATTTCCAGTGAAATTGAGTTTAATGAATCTAAGAATTTGCAAATGGTTTATTTTCAAAAAGAATCAAAGGCAAGTAATTGGAGACCACAAATTGAAGAATTGCCACCATGATTAATTGAGTCTATACCTTCATGTGTTCAATCACCAAAACCTAATTCGAAATCATAACTCAATCTCAAGTACATATTTTTGGGAGAAAATAAAAATTTTTAGTAATAATTTCTTCTAAACTTATGCACATCAAGAAAGTAAGTCATTACAAACTCTGAAAATGCACAAAAATGCATTAGGATGGACCATAATTGACATACAAGGAATTAGTCCTTTGATTTGCACACATAAGATTTATTTAGAGGAAAATGCTAATCCCTCTAGAGAAATGCAATGAAGGCTTAATCCTAATATGAAAGAAGTAGTGAGGAATGAAGTTATTAAGCTTCTAGACAATGGAATCATTTATTCTATTTTTTATAGCAAATGAGTAATTCCTACTCAAGTTGTACCCAAGAAGTCTAGAGTCACTATGATAACAAATGAGAAAAATTGGACTGTTAGTGGTTGGCGCATGCGCATTGACTATAAGAAACTTAATTCAATGACTAGAAAAGATCATTTTCCCTTACCATTCATGGATCAAATCCTAGAAAGAGTTGCAGGTCATGAATTTTATTATTTCCTAGATAGCTATTCAGGTTATAATCAAATTGAAATTGCATTAGAAGATCAAGAGAAGACTACTTTCACATATCTATTTAGTAGTTTTGCATATTGAAGGATGCCTTTTGGATTATGTAATGCATCAACCACATTTCAAAGATGCATGCTTAGCATATTCAGTGATATGGTTGAACATTTTCTTGAAATGTTTATGGATGATTTTTCTATTTTTGATGATTCATTTGATGATTCTTTGACTAACTTAAAAAAGGTTTTAAGTAGGTGTGAGGAGAAAAATCTTGAGCTGAATTAGGAAAAATATCATTTTATGGTAACAAACGACATTGTACTTGGTCACATTGTTTCATCGAAAGGAATTGAGGTTGACAAATCTAAAATCGAGTTAATTGCCAACTTATCAACACCAAAATCTATTTAAGATATTAGATCATTTTTAGGACATGCTGGTTTTATAGAAGGTTTATCAAAGATTTTACTGTTATATTTAAGTCATTATGTAACCTTCTAACAAAGGAAAATGTTTTTGAATGGACTGAACAATGTGAAAAAGCCTTTGTTAAATTTAAAAACTTGCTTACTTCTGCTCCTATCATTCAACCTCCTGATTGGTCATTACCTTTTGAAATAATGTGTGACACTAGTGATTATGTCGTGGGTGCTTTTTTAAACGTTATTGATTTACTATGCAAATAAAACTTTACATAGTGCTCAAATGAATTACACCACCACTGAAAAAAAATACTTGGAGTAGTATTTGCATGTGAAAAATTTAGGTCTTATTTTGTCGACTCACCTGTTGTTGTTTTTAGCGATCATGTAGCTTTGAAATATCTTCTTTCAAAAAAGGATTCTAAGGTTAGACTAGTACGATGGATTTTGTTACTTTAAGAATTTGATATCACAATCAAACATAAATAAGGCACCGAAAATGTTGTCACAGATCATTTGTCAAGATTGACAACAGGTTCGAGATATAACATCACACCAATCAATGACTACTTTCTTGATAAATCCTTATTTTCTATCTCTATAATACCTTGGTTTGCTAATATTGTTAATTTTCTTATTTCAAGACATTTACGAGCTCATTGGAGTACTCAAGATGAAAGAAAGTTCTTGAACAAAGTGAAGAACTTTTATTGGGATAACCCTTATTTATTCAAATATTGTCCTGATCAAATATTTCAAAGATGCATTCCTGACAATGAGGTAAGTAGTGTCATTAAATTTTACTAGCTTACCATGTTTAAAGACTCATATGCATTCTGCAAGACTTGTGAAAATTATCAAAAGTTGGGATCTATTTCAAAACATCATAATTAGTACTTAAAAGTGTATTTTTTTTATCAAGGTTTTATGTCATCATTTTACACTAGAAATATCAATAACTCCTTAACTAAAACATGTTTTATAATAATATATCTAATAATATAAGATACCTTTAATTTGTGGAAATGTTCATTTTAAATGCAGGCCTATCACATAAATGAAAGGATCAATTGATAAATTTAAGAACTGAAATTGAAAGGACAAAGAGATGGCCAAACTTAGAAAAGAGATGTCGATGCAATCCAAACATGAATACTGTTAAGTAATTGGGTCATATATGGAGCTGTAAATCTCAGATTTAGGTCTTTTTATATGGATGGAAAGGTAAGACATAGGCCTACAACCTTTATATGGAGCTCAAGACTTAAAATGTTTATTTTCAACTCCAAATTATAGCAACAACAAAGAAATTCGAATCTGTCTTTTAACCCAAACACTGTTCAGTGTTTGACTCATATCTGGAGTTGTAGAAGTCCAAATGACTTGAATGTTTTAACAAAAATGCTGAGACAATTTCCTACAACTTTCATGTTTTCAAGTGGTTCTAATTTTGACGTTATCAATGACATTTTGGGCAGAGAAGAGAAGATAAGGATTGTCACCAAGTCAAGAGTTGACCACCCACTCATCAATTAGTCATCAAATCAATAGTTCCTAATTTTGGCCTATAAAAGGAGGCATTTGCCATGCATTTAGGCATCTTGGTCTCTAGATCAAGATCATGCTTTTGCTTTCTCTCTTTGTATTTTTTGTAATGTTTATGCTTTGCTTTCATTAATATCAAGTTTAAGCCTTTTATTTCCTTTCATTTACTTAGTTAACTTTTATCTTATTTATATTCTTATTTTGTTTATTTATTTTTCTTTCTTTCATAATGTTTAGCTAAGTTTATTATGTTAAGGTGAAAAGGTTACATTAATGATGTAAGAATAAGTATAGTGTAAACTTAATATGGACTTTAATGTTTGATACTAATATGTTTTGTATTTGTTATCTTGTTCACTCTTTAATACTTTGCTTCTTAAATGACTAATCTAGATTTATGTTGTATAACAATTGGTACAACAAATACTTGGCACTCTCATAGCCCATACTGCATGGTATAACCGACACTTGAGTTATGAAAGGAACTTGATTTGTTGTTAACATAAGTTATAATCATGAATGCCTGACGAGATTTATAAGTATTAGCATTAATCAAATAAGATGACTAACGTAATCATGTTCATAATCTATAATCTGATCGAAACCTCCTTTATGTGTGGTTTCCACTTGAATAATAAGAGTTTATACTATACTTGTTTGACATACCATTAGTGAATCCTCTAACCTTGACATTTATTATTATCATTGTTTAATCCTTACATTAAGATTCCATCCCAAAGTTCTCATCTTCTTCTCCTTCTTCTTCTCCTTCTTTAATTATTATTATTATTATTATTATTGGTATTACTACTAATATTATTATTATTGTTGTTGTTGTTGTTATTATTGTATTATTATCATCTATAATTTATACAATTAACCTTCCTTTGGTTCAACCCCGGTCTTGTCGGGTTATTTATTACTTCGACACTCCTGCACTTGGGAGAAGACATCAATCTTTCAGTCGTGTCAAGTTTTTGGCGTCGTTACCGGGGAGGTAAGTTCTTGTATAAATTATAGTATTTATTTTATTTTCTCTTTTCACGTTTCTTGTATATAACTTTGTTTCTTTTGTTTTGTTTGTCTTTATTTTGTTTTCTTCCTCCTTCTTTTGCTTTCTTCTTCTTTTTATTTTATTCCTACACGTGCATGAGAGTGTGGTCACGTACATCAAGTGATAGACTTTCTAGGTTATCCTCATCATTTTTAGAAAATTTGGTCGAAGAAGATAATCAATCACTTCATAATGAGAATAATGAGAATAACTGTGTTAGAACACTTAGAGACCACATGAATCCCACAAGAACAAGTGCACCATCATGCATAGTTTTTCCTCCTGATGCATCTCCTTTTAATTTTAAGCTAGACATTATTCAACTTTTACCTTCTTTTCATGGCTTAGAATTGGAAAATCCATACTTGCATTTAAGGGAATTTGAAGAGGTCTGCAATACATATAATAATTCAAATTGTAACATGAACACCATCAGATTAAAGCTTTTTCCTTTTTCATTAAAAGATAAAGCTAAAACATGACTATAAAATTTGAGACCAGGATCCTTTCGTGATTGGGATCAAATGCAATAACAGTTTTTAAAGAAGTTTTTTTCATCTCACAGAACAAACTCTTTCAAAAGACAAATCACCACTTTCACTCAAAAACCAGGAGAAACATTTTACCAATGTTGGGATAGGTATCGAGACTTGCTTAGTACTTGCCCTCATCATGGTTTTGAAACATGGAGATTGGTTTCATATTTTTGTGAAGGGTTAACACCTAGAGATAGACAAATGATTGAATTGATGTGCAATGAAACTTTTAAAGATAAAGACCCTAACAAAGCAATGGAGTACTTAGACTTGTTAACTGAAAATGCTCAAAATTTGGACACCGCGGGTACTTATGACTCACCGAGCAAAACTCAACCCCATACATCTAGTGGAGGTATATACAATCTTAGAGAAGATCATGACCTCCAAGCCAAGTTTGCATCTTTAGCTAGAAAAGTCGAGGCACTAGAATTGAAAACGAATGGTCAATTAAAATCTGTTGAAAATATTATGTGTCATATATGTGAAACAAATGAACACTCAACCAATAATTGTCCAACCTTGCCTTGTTTTAAGGAATGTCTCCATGAACAAACCCATGCTTTAACCACAACGCATACTTACAAACATACAACCCTAGTTGGAGAAATCACCCAAATTTCAGTTGGAAGAGTGATAATAACAATGTACAAACTTCACAACCACCATTTCCAGCACACCATAATTTCTAAAATTCTCATGGATATACAACTCCTTATGCTCCACCTTGTAGAAGAAATCTTGAGGAAACATTGCATGCATTCATTGAAAAGCAAGAGACAATCAATACTCAACTTGCTCAAAACATGATAGATTTTAAAAATACTCTTGCAAAATTGACATATGCTCTTAGTTTCTAAGAGAAAGGTAAGTTTCCATCTCTACCACAATAAAATTTCAAGGGGCAATACAATGCAAATGAAGTAGTTTTGGAAGCCAACACATGGATCAAGTCAAATCAGTTAGTACTCTTCGTAGTGGTAAGGTTATTAAAAAACCCATTTTTGAACCTTGTGAGAAGGATGATGAGTCAGTCTCTAAGGGTAAGGAAGAGGTTGAATCTGAAAATTATAAAGAAAAGACTGATCCCTACCAGCGCTTCCATTTCTTCATGCCATGACCAAACAAAGGAAAGTCAATCACAACTCTGAAATCGTTGAAACTTTCAAACAGGTAAGGATCAATATACCTTTTTTGGATGTTATTAAATAGGCTAAATTTTTGAAAGATCTATACATTGTGAAGAGGAAACTGAATATGAAAAAAAAAACCTTTTTAACCGAACAAGTAAGTGTCATTTTTTAGAATAATAATGCTTTGAAATATAAAGACCCTGGTTGTCCTACAATTTCTTGCTTTATTGGAGAACATAAAATTGAAAGAGCCTTACTTGATCTTGGAGCCATATTCAGTTTTTTAAAGTCTCAATCTAGGTGAGTTAAAACCAACTTCTATAACTCTCTTACTTGCTGATAGATCTATAAAAGTGTCTACAGAAATAGTTGAAGATGTGTTAGTACAAGTCAATAAATTCATTTATCCTATGGATTTTGTTATCTTGGACACAGAACCTGTTCAAGCATGTAATTTATTTCCTGTTATTTTAGGACATCCATTTCTTGCAACTTTTAACACATTGATTAATTGTAGGAATGGAGTGATGAAGCTATCATTTGGAAACATGACATTGGAGATGAATATTTTTAACATTTGCAAGCAACTTGGAGATCATAATGATTTACAAGAAGTAGATCATATTGATGAATTAGTTTATGATCAACTTGAATCTATTTTAAGTAAAAATGAGTTGGATGAATCTGAAAATTTACAAATGATTTATTCTGAGAAAGAAATCATAGATGAAAAAGGCACCAAAAATGTTGATGCAGATCTTTTGTCAAAAGTGATAGTGAATTCGACATCTAACATCACACCAATCGATGATTACTTTCCTAACGAATTCTTACTTTCTCTTAGTCCAATGCCTTGGTATGATAAAAATATCAATTTTCTTGCTTTAGGAGATTTGCCAGCTGATTGGAGTACTTAAGACAAAGAAAAGTTTTTGAATATTGTCCTGATCGAATATTTTAAAGATTCATTCTCAATAATGAGGTAAGTAGTGTCATTAAATTTTGTCATTCTAAAGTATGTGGGAGTTATTTTTCATCAAAAAAGACAACTGCAAAAATCTTTCAAAATGGATTTTATTGGCCCACCATGTTCAAGGACACGTATGCCTTCTACAAAACTTGTGAAAATTATCAAAAAGTTGATATTAGTCAAAAAGTTTTGTTTTATAATTCTCAACTCCATTTATTCCCTACAGAGCTAAGATCAAGATGAGGCAGTCCATTTATTAAGAAATATGTGTATCCTTATGGGGCCTTTGATATTGAGAATTCAATTAATGACAATGTTTTTAAGAAAAATGGACATCATTTGAAAGCTTACTTTGATAATTTTCCTAGTGAAAATGAATCAACTGGTTTGAATGATCTTGTAGATAAAGGTTGATTATTTTGTTCTTCTCACATTGTTTTTGTGTTTCTTTTGAATGATTTTTGCTAGTTTCTCTCACCCCGGTCAAATGGCGGACAACGGTACTCCGTGACTTAAGTCGGTTCTTTTAGTTTCCCATAATAACTGATATCTGTGTATATATTTGTGCAATTCTTTGAATCTCTTTTTCAATTCTCATTTGATAATGGATACTAATCTTGAAAAATTGAAAAACTATTTTCCCGCTCTGCCTTAGAATGTGATTACAAAAATTTACCTTGCTAGTTGTGCAAGATTGAGGTTGTTAATGAACCATGGAATTCCTGAAGATATTCGCTGGTTGATTGAAGCAAAGGTCCGATTATCAGGTGAGTCCTCGAATTCCTTCATTTCACACATGCCTGGAAGAGGTAAAAGCACTTTTGCAAAGAAACGTCGTGCAAAACAACTGAAAGTCTGTCATCGATGTGCTAGATGGACTTGTAATGCACAATGTCGTTATGTAAAAATGATATCTATAAATCGTGAAGATAAAATACAATTCATTAAGGATGACTTGAGGAAGAAGTCTTTAGATAATCTTTTATTAACTCTTGAAATGCATTCTAGTGGAGATGTGCATCGTGCAATTCATGATTTATGACCACTATTTCATAAAGAACATGA
>NW_011508686.1:0-657 GCF_000495115.2 Populus euphratica
CAAATAAGTAAAAAATGATGTGTTTTAATAAATGAAAAAACCATAAATAATAACTAAAAATAAAAATTAAAAAAATTAAAAAATATATTCGGATCAAGATATTTAATTTCATAAGATATAATATTTATGCGGTTGTGTTTGCTAAATTTATTAATTAAAATAGTTTTTTATACAATCAAACAATAATAAAAATAGACATATACATTAAATTAATTAAAAAAATAATATGTAAGGTTGCACATATTAGAAATATTATTTGAAAATAAATTTTTTATTATTTTCAAAAATAAATTTCATCCATAAAAAAATTTAAAAAAATACAAATTAATCAGAAAACCTACTTAAAAATGAAATGCATTCTTAAAAAATAATCATCATTTCAAATAGGCTTTCTAAATAACATAAAAAAAGAAGAATGAATATTATTCTAAATATAAATAAAAATAAGATTAAGATTAATTTTAAAAAATAAAAAGATAAAAAAAATATTTTTTTAAACAAGAAAAACAGTGACATCTATACTAAAACTTGTTAGATAAATCCAGGCCATGAGCTCAATTAGCATTAAATTTATATCAAATCAAAAAAAATTATAGACAATGCCATCCAAGGTAAGATACAAGGGAATGAGTAGTATGGCTGCACAATGTTTACCTC
>NW_011508683.1:0-657 GCF_000495115.2 Populus euphratica
ATTTGTGTTGTATAACACTTGGTACATCAAATACTTCATCCTTCATAGTCTTCGGCCAACATCGTTATTATAAGAGGAACTTGATTTGTTGATAATTAATAAAGAGTTTATACCTTACTTATCTCTAATACTATTAATGTATCCTCAAACCTTAATAGTTGTTTTTATCATTATATAATCTTTACATTAATCTTACATCTCAAAGTCCTCTATAATTTATCTTCACCACCTTCATCATCATCATTGTCGTCGTCGTCGTTGTTGTTCTTTTTATTATTATTTATAATTTATATAGTTAACTTTCCTATGATTCGACCCCGGTCTTGCCAGGTTATTTATTACTTTGACACTCCTATATTTGGGATAAGACATCAATTCTTTAATAGTGTCAGGAGTCAAGACTGCCATTTTATGGTATGCTTGTTCAACCATTTCATTTTGTGAATTATTATTTTTATTAAAATGAATATGATGATTACTTTTTTATTTTTAAAAGACCTATAATAGCCGGTTGAGGGAGAGATATGGGGACGATCATTTGACCCATCCGAAATTCAATCCAGATTTGTGGATGGAGGTTGGATCGTTCGGTGGACCCAATAAAAATCAGGTTTACAGGCTCTCCAATACTACGGTCGAGAACTTACAGGCGACCTA
>NW_011508688.1:0-657 GCF_000495115.2 Populus euphratica
AAAAACCATGTTTTTGTTAAACCCAATCAAACTTGTAAGACCCAATAAAAAAAACCTAGTTATGTAAGCTTCTAATAATTTATTTTATAAAATTCATGTTAAGACTAAAATTGTTTTATTTTAAAAAAATCAATACAATATAGTTTTAAAATAATTAATTTATTAAACTTAAACTCGAGATCTACGATTTGAGCCCGGCTAAACCTCTATCGCGTTATATAACTATTTTTTCCATTGATCTAGGCAATTAGTAATTTACAATTGAGCCGTGTTAAGTAGAGCTGGTAAATTTTTTCTTAAATTTAGCAAGGACCCGTACCCGACAAGGAGGTAGAATCTAGGCATGCACGGGTACAATAGATCCGCTACTTCAATGTGAGAGATAAATAATTGGCTGATAAACGAGAAGGAAGAGACCAAGAGAAAAAACAGGAAAAGAAAAGGCTAATTAATGAGAGGATATAAGGAAGTGGTTAGAAAATGGAAGTTATGGAAGCAACGACTAGCATTCTGCAAGGGGCCAAGTTCACGTGCATATCACATGGAGAATGGGTCTCGTACGGCCAGAATGATTCCTTCGAGGGAGGGGCCCATTGGGGGAGAAATAGAAGGATTTATTTATTATTGGAGACTGTTTAAGAAGAACACGTGGGACAA
>NW_011508684.1:0-657 GCF_000495115.2 Populus euphratica
TTTTTTAATTTTTTTTATAAATTTTTTGTTTAGTCATTCAATTTATTTTTATACTATTAATCAATTGAGTCACGTCAAGAAAATTTTTATATAGTTTAATTTTAAATTTAAGTTAGATAAGAAATTGAGTTGTGAGGTTTTTTTTATCAATTTTTTTTTTTAATTTTTTTTATTTATTTTTTTATTACTAGTTGACTGGAATGTTTTTGAACCAAGTCGATTGGATTATATTAGACTAGTTTCTATAAAGATGAAATTATATTATATTAGTTAGATCAAAAAATTTTAAGAGTAACCTATTAAGTTAAATTTAATAATAATATGAAACAATTCTTTATAATCTAAAAATTATTGAGTTAAACAAAAAAGACCTAACCCATAAAGAATCATGAGACTTGAAACTAATATAATATGATATAAAAAAGAAGATGAAAGAGACAAGAAAAACAAGTAAAAAGGGTTAATTTTTTTTATCATTCAATTGTCGAATTGAAAATACGATGAATAATAGCATTCAAGCAATTTTGTCTATAAGAAACGAATGAATAAATAATATTTCATCATTAAGTTTGCAATTCAATCAACGTATATGCCTTTTACTTTCAAAAGATTTCATTTCAAAGTTTAAAAAGGTAATTAATATTGAAATGTATTCCT
>NW_011508685.1:0-657 GCF_000495115.2 Populus euphratica
AAATTATATTTGTTGAATTAATTTTTTTAATAATAAGCTGATTGAGAGTTTAGTCTTGTAATTTTTTTCTTTAAAATATTGTTGATTGTTACAATATTTCTCTATATAATATTTTTTTTATATTTTTTTATGATTTTTTTCAAAGTTATCTTATCTTATTTTATTTTTTAATATGAAAAAGTTTAATAATATGATTTTTTTCTAAAACCATTTTTTAACAATACATGAAAAAATAAACTATAAAAAAGTAAAGTTAAATTAAAAAAAACATATTGCATCCATTAACTGAGACAACCGGAATTACCTCGACAAACTCGTAAACTATGTTAACATCATAGAAAGAAAAAATTAAAAAAATTATAAATTTAAATTCTTAACCATCTCAATATTAGAAAAATAAAATGGAAAAAAATAATTTAAAAAAAAACTATAAAAAACATGTGTAAAAAAATAACAACATAAAAAAATATCGTAGTAATTCATAGTATTTTGTGATAAAAGTTATTGTACTTGTCCTATATTATTAAAAAAAACACATCATATCCATAAATTAGGGTAACATGAATTATCTCGACAAACTCGCAAACTACGCTAATTAATCATTACAATATTAAAAATATATTAATAAAAATAATTTTAAAAAATCACAAAAAAAAA
>NW_011508687.1:0-657 GCF_000495115.2 Populus euphratica
AGAATTTTTCAATTTCTTTCTTGATCCCTTTAGTTTGATAATTATATATTTTGAAATAATATTTTATTTTATTTATATTACATTCCCTAACTTTGAGGGAGGTTCAATCATTGAAAAGTAGTAAAGCAGAGAAAAAACTGATAATTAGTTAAATTTCATTAACAAATTACCAAAATTTGGTGTCAATGCATTCTTATTAATGAAATGAGCATCATTAAAATGTCTTTTAGTTCATATATATATATAAAAAGTATATGAGAGTTAAGAAATTTTTTTTTTGTTTTTTTAACTTACTTAGGGTGTTTTTAATTGAGAACACGTTTATTAAGATACTAAGGTTGTTTATTAAATGTTTTTAGATTAAAATAGATTTAAAAAGTGAATTCTTGCATCCAAATTACCTTACCTTGATTTTCTAGCCACATCTCTAGTGGCCAGGATTTGGACAATTGAATGGAGTGTCGTTTGCTACTCTACCATAGTAAACAATAGATTACTTGATTTTTTAAAGAAAATTAAAAATTAAATGATATATTATTCATTTTTGCTTGTAAATAAAAAGATAAAGATAGATAAGTGAGTTTTTTTTTTTGTTAGGCGAGTCATGCAAGCCCCATCTGAGCGGCCTTGACGCACGATCCTTTTCTTTTCATGTTT
>NW_011508689.1:0-656 GCF_000495115.2 Populus euphratica
TAAAATTGAAAAGAAATTAAAATTTAATAAAAAAAACCAAGAATTAAAATTAAAAATCAAAACATGAGGGTCAAACCTAAAACAACATAAAATATGAGAAATTCAATAGAAAAATCAAATGATAGGATTAAATTGAAAAAAAAAAAAAAAACTTGATACAAATAAACAAATGACCAAATGTGATTAACTTAACAAATCACATATTCTTTTTTAATTTTATGTGAGGGCTGCATATTTTTCAAGGTTGAAGAAAAAGAAAAGAGGAGGGAAAGAAAAAAAATATTATTAAAGCCCCACCATGTATTGGGCAGAGACATACGCTTATCCATCATGATAGAGGTGACAAATATATTGAAACTTGTCTTGTAATGTGATGTTCAGTCACTGGAAGACATTACATGCACTGTCCAAAAGACATAGATGCCTCTAATTTGTTGGCGTGTCTGAAACACTTATCAATAATTTTTTTATTATTTTATTTATACAAATACCAAATTTTCCTTTACTCATGCAGTACTAATGAAAAAAACATGATAAAAGATCAAAAAATATCTAAAGCTTAGGTATCAATTATTTGACTCTAGGGGTTTGTTGGTGACTATAGTGTGCAAAATAGAATGAAAAATTAAAAAACACCCCTAGTCTTATTGTCAAGG
>NW_011508691.1:0-656 GCF_000495115.2 Populus euphratica
GTCAATTTTTTAAGTAAAAAATATGAAAAAAATAAAATATAATTTTTAAGTCATTAGAAGCTCTGTTAATTTAATAATATCAAAAAAAATTGAATATAAAATATAAATACTTATTGATATTATGAAAATATATCTTCATAATATTTCAAAGATTTCTCAATAATTTTATTTCTTAACAAAATAAAAATTAAATGAAAATAAAATAATTTCATAGAAAAAAATAAAATAAAAAAATAAAATAAAAAAGTTAATTATTGCTAATTTTTTAAATTATGATCTAAGTTATAAGATCAAAAATAATTTATATAAATAAAATCACAAAAAAAAACTTAAAAAATCCAAAATAAAAACAATGAGTGTTAAAAATTGCAATAAAAATAAATCAAGACATAGGATTTGAGTTTTAAGAGTTATAATAAGAGTAACTTTCTACGAAGAAATCAGTGTTTTTTGCAAGGAAAATAAACTGCACATCGTGACGAACAAACCCAAAAATAAATAAATTTATAGTATGAATTTTTAATGATATTTATTAATTTTAATATATTTTTAAGTAAAAAAATAAAAATTTTCAAAAAGTTAATCAGATTGTGATTTTCATTAATTTTAACATACCTTCAAATTTGTTTGAAATGAGTCTTGTTTCTTTTCTTTGT
>NW_011508692.1:0-656 GCF_000495115.2 Populus euphratica
AATAATTAAAAATGAAATTAAAAAATAAATAAATTTAAAATTTAAAAAATATTTTAGTCAACTTGAGTTAACATGTCGAACTCGTATATTGGATTAGAAGGTCAAGATAATCCTATAAAAAATTAAATTAAATTAATAAAAAAAATTATAATGTTCAATATCCAAAATTTTATATGAAAGTATGAAATTAAAAAAAATAATTTATAATAATAACATAAAAACACCAGTAAAGTCGATAAGTCTATTGAAACCCAAACAAAATAAATAGTTAAAAATTTGTTTAATAAAATGTGGAAGGATTATAGAGAGTAAAATTTGTTTCTTAATACCAAGCCAAATAAAATAAGTAGTTAAGCTTAATCTTAAATTAATTTAATATAAAAAAATTAAACAGGAAAGAAAAAAGTTGGTATAATAAAATTTTTCATAGTTAAAAAAAATAGTTATAAGATAAATAAAAAAAGAGTTTTTTTCATTTAATTTTTGATGATTTTTGAGAATGTGACAATTATTATTTTTAAAATATTTTTTACTCAAAAAAAAATTAAAATAATATATTTTTTATTTTTAAAAATTATTTTTGGTATTAACATATTAAAAAATAATAAAAAAATTAAAAAATTATTTTAAAAACAAAATAAATAAATTTTAATATA
>NW_011500751.1:0-5074 GCF_000495115.2 Populus euphratica
ATCTATAGCTCCAGATATGACCCAATTACCAAACAGTGTTCCGATTTAGATTGCACCGACATCTCTTTTCTAATTTTGGTCATCTTTTTGCTCTTGCAATTTAAGTTCTTAAAGTCATCAATCAATCCTTTCATTTATGTGATATGCCTGCATTTAAAATGAACATTTACCATAAATTAAAGGTATCTTATATTCTTAGATATATTATTATAAAACATGTTTTAGTTAAGGAGTTATTGATACTTCAAGTGCAAAATGATGATATAAAACCTTGATAAAAATGCACTTTTAAGTACTAATCACACCCCTCCCCAGCTTATTACTAGTCCCTAGTAATAAAAGCGTTAAAATAGAAAAATAATTTTCAAATTCTCCCTAGTAATCAAAGCGTAAAATAGAAAAACAATTTGTATATTCCACAAAGCAAGGTATTCATCATTTAACTTCCATTAATCTATCCAGATAAACAAACTCTCATTAAATTACATACCTGCTCAACATCTCTTAACAAGATATTCATAAACCTTTCTTTTGTGCTCAATGTATCAACACATAATTATGGGGCTTTTCTTGGAAGAAAACAAAAAAATTTGTTCTAATGTTTAAGGTTAACTTTCTTGGGTTGAGATTATTATTTTTGTCTCTTTTTTTTTCTTCTTTTTTTTTTAAAAAAATATATATATACATATAATTTAAAAACACCATGCATCTTTAACCCATGTAACGAGCTTTCGGGTAATGACTCCCAGACCAGTTGGTCTTAGGGCATTAGGTGTTAAGACACCCCTACGAGCTTAGTAACTCGGTCGCAGATCCTGATATGTAGATAGTGCAATGTTTGATTCCCTTAAGCTTTTCTCCTCAACCCATGTAACAAGCGTTGGGCCAATAGCTTCCAAGTTAGTTGACTTTAGGGTATTAGCTGTTAAACACCCCTTCGGGCTTAATTGCTTAGGTTAGGGAGGCTACGAAACCAAACTTATCTACATTTTTATTATCAGTATTTTTTTCATTTTTTTTTCTTTTTTTTCTTTTTTTTTAATTATATACTATCCCTTTTTACAATCCCTTTCCCTTAGTTGTTACCTTTAACAAAAGAACATAAATAATGTAATAATCCAATATGCAACCCACAATCATATGTTAAAGTGTGTGTGTGAAAATTAAGGTTTAAGAATACATGTTAAATGAGTATATGAACAGAATTAAGTGATAATAATGCGAGAGTTTGTAAATCTGAATATTTCAAGAAGTATTATAATAGACCTTGTTAAGAATGGTTACTAAGATGCGTCTTAAGAGTCACTTTAACAAAAGAGCTCATTTACTCTGTCATCCTAGTAACAACAATTATGCACATGCTTTATGAAATGGAAAACAATTTTTTTTTTTATCAACTACTACCCTCTCCCCCCAACCAAAATGAGACATTGTCCTCAATGTTCTAAGGTAGAAAGATAGAGTATAGAAGATTGATAAACGTGAAACACACTTAAACAAAAATAAGTAATACGAAAACACAATAATAAAACAAAACAACACAAAAATTACAAATGAAGACTCAAATCTAATCTAAGTTTTTTATGGCTTCCCTTAGATGACCAATTTATGTGATTCATGGAGGAATCAATTACAGGAATGAAAGATTGTAGTTGGTCAATCAATTGTTCAGCAGTAGCAGCAGAGATTATGATTTGTCGTGCAGAAGATGTTAGAAATTCCTGTTCCACAGCATGATCAAAAAAAGACAACAACTTATCATAATAACCATTAACATTTAACAAACCTATGGGTTTATGGTGAATGTGCAGTTGAGCCCAAGAGGAAATATGAAAGATCTCTTTCAATGTACCTAGACCACCTGTTAGAGTAATGAAGGCATCAACATGGTTAAACATTGCATTCATTCGAGCCGACATTGTGGAGACCTAAAGTTCCTCTCCAATTGTTTTTCCAATGATGTCCCCTTGTGCTAAAGCTTCGAGGACGACCCCCAAAACTTGACTACCTCCTAAAAATGCACCTATTGACACACCTCCCATTAACCCAAGACTGTCTCCCCCATACACTAAATGAATCTGTCTCTCAGCTAGCACGTGACCAAGATGATTTGCTGATTTTAAAAACTCCTTTTCTTTCCCAGGACTAGATCCACTGAAAACACAAATATTTCTTATATTGAGGAACTTGCCATTTCTACACAATTCTGTATTTGTTGAATGTATGGGTTGAGTAGAAATGAAAGGAAGGAAGAGAGGGTTTTATAGATGAGAAATTAGAAAGGCAATCATAACACCTATATGTAGGCCAGCTGGAGTCTCACACACTCTCTCTCTCTTTATTTATTTATTTATTTATTTATTTACTTACTTTTGAAAAAGCATGTGTATGTATAGGTAGTTGTGATTGTGGCTCACATCTTCCCTTGGTTTTACGTCCAAGAACGGCTTAAACGCCCTCTATAGGTCGGGGATAGGCTTCCCATCCAGTTTTCTTAAAAACTGGCAAATAGGGTCTTTTTTAGTCAGATTCCCAAGACTAAGTCGATCATGTTCTTTATGAAATAGTGGCCATAAATCATGAATTGCACGATGCACATCTCCACTAGGATGCGTCTCAAGAGTAATTACACGATGCACATCTCCACTAGGATGCGTCTCAAGAGTCAATAGAAGATTATCTAAAGATTCCTTACTCAGGCCATCCTTAATGAATTGTATTTTATCTTCATGGTTTATAGATATCATTCCTAAAGAACGACATTGTGCATTACAAGTCCATCTAGCACATCGATGACAGAGTTCTAGTCATTTTGCACGACGTTTCTTTACAAAAATGCTTTTACTTGTTCTAAGCATGTGTGAAATGAAGGAGTTAGAGGACTCACCTGATAATCGGACCTTTGCTTCAATCAACCAGCGAATATCTTTAGGAATTCCATGATTTATTAACAATCTCAATCTTGCACATCTAGCACAGTAAATTTTTGTAATCGCATTTTGGGGCAGAGCGGAAAAATACTTTTTCAATTTTTCAAGATTAGTGTCCATTATCAAATGAGAATTGGAAGAGAGATTCAAAGAATTGCACAAATATATACACAAATATCAGTTATTATAGGAAACTGAAAGAACCAACTTAAGTCACGGAGTACCGTTGTCCGCCATTTGACCGGGGTGAGAGAAACTAGCAAAACTCACTCAAAAAAATAATCAATCTTTATATACAGGATCACCCAATTCAATAGAGTCATGTTCAACTGAAAAATTGTCAAAGTAAACTTTCAGACGATGTCCATTTACCTTGGAAACATTGTCATTCTTTGGATTCTCGATGTCGTAGGCCCCATATGGATACACATGTTTCACAATAAAAGGACCGCTCCATCTTGATCATAATTTTCCAGGAAATAAATGCAGTCGAGAATTATAAAGCAAGACTTTTTGACCAATATTGAATGTTTTTCTCAGTATTTTCTTGTCATGAAACTCTTTAATTCTTGCTTTATGAATTCTTGAATTTTCATATGCATCATTTCTTATTTCCTCAAGCTCATTTATTTATAATTTTCGTAGTTGACTGCATCATCCAGATTTGAATTGAAAGTTTTAATAGCCCAATAAGCTTTATGTTCAAGTTCCACAACCAAGTGACAAGATTTTCCATAGACTAGTCTATAAGGTGACATACCTAATGATGTTTTATAAGCAATTCGATAAGCCCAAAGTGCATCATTAAGTCTTAAAGACCAGTCTTTCCTATTAGGGTTCACTGTTTGCTCCAAAATATGTTGGATCTCCCTATTAACAAGCTCTACTTGTCCACTTGTTTGAAGGTGATAAGGGGTGGCAACTTTGTTTGTGATTCCATATTTCTTCATTAAAGACTCAAATGGCTTGTTGCAGAAATGTGTTCCACCATCACTTATTATGGCTCGAGAGACTCCAAATCGACTCAAAATATTTTCTTTCAAAAACTTTATCACTGTTTTGTGATCATTGTTTCGACTTGGAATTGCCTCTATCCATTTTGAAACATAATCTACTACGACTAATGACATGACGAAAAGATTAATGTCTTCTCCCAAGTGCAGGAGTGTCGAAGTAATAAATAACCCGGCAAGACCAGGGTCAAACCACAGGGAGGTTAATTGTACAAATTATAAATAACAATAATACAACAACAATAATAATAACAACAACAACAACAACAACAATAATAGTAA
This sequence comes from Populus euphratica, assembly GCF_000495115.2. Classification (NCBI taxonomy): domain Eukaryota; kingdom Viridiplantae; phylum Streptophyta; class Magnoliopsida; order Malpighiales; family Salicaceae; genus Populus; species Populus euphratica. The sequence continues at coordinate 4,226 of NW_011500751.1, forward strand.
TAACAATAATAACAATAACAATAATAATAATAACAATAGTAATAATAGAGAAGAAGAAGATGATGATGATGAGAACTTGGAGATCAAATATTAATTAATAATAATAATAATAATAAAGAAAAAGAAGGAGAAGAAGAAGAAGAAGATAAGAACTTTGAGATGAAATATTAATGTAACGATTAAACAATGATAATAACAATGTCAAGGTTAGAGGATCCACTAATGGTATGTCAAACAAGTATAATATAAACTCTTATTATTCAATTGGAAACCACACACAAAGGAGGTTCCAATCAGATTATAGATTGTTAACATGATTACATTAGTCATCTTATTCGATTAATGTTAATACTTGTAAATCTCGTCAAGCATTTAACTTATGTTAATAACAACATTCATGATTATAACTTATGTTAACAACAAATCAAGTTCCTTTCATAGCTCAGGTGTCGGTTATACCATACAGTATGGGCTATGAAAGTGTCAAGCATTTGTTGTACCAAGTGTTATAGAGCATAAATCAAGATTAGTCATTTAACAAGCAAAGTATTAAAGAGTGAACAAGATAACAAATACAAAACATGTTAGTATCAAACATTAAAGTCCATATTGAGCTTACACTATACTTATTCTTACACCATTAGTGTAACCTTTTCACCTTGACATAATAAACTTAGCTAGACATAATAAAAGAAAGAAAAATAAATAAACAAAATAAGAACATAAATAAGATAAGAGTTAACTAAGTTAAGGAAAGGAAATGAAAGGCATAAACTTGATATTAATGAAAGCAAAGCATAAACATTACAAAAAATACAAAGAAATGAAAGGCATGATCTTGATCTGGAG
>NW_011500751.1:5111-51557 GCF_000495115.2 Populus euphratica
ACCAAGATGCGTAAATGCATGGCAAATGCCTCCTTTTATAGGCCAAAAGTGGAAACTATTGATTTGATAACTAATTGATGAGTGGGTGGCCAACTCTTGACTTGGTGACAATCCTTATCTTCTCTTGTCTGCCCAAAACGTCATTGATACCGTCAAAATTGGAGCCACTTGAAAACATAAATATTGTAGGCAATTGTCTCAGCTTTCTTATGTAAAAACGTCAGCTCATTTGGACTTCTAGAACTCCATATATGGCCAAAATACTAAACAGTGCTCGGGCTGGAAGACAGATTCGGGCTTCAACAGTGCTCGACTCCAGATATGGCCAAAATACTTAACAGTGCTCGGGCTGGAGGACAGATTCGGGCTTCTTTGTTGTTGCTACAATTTGGACTTGAAAATGGCCTTTTTAGATCTTGGGCTCCATATGAAAGTTGTAGACCTATGTCTTACCTTTCCATCCATATAAAGTAGACCTAAATCTGAGATCTATAGCTCTAGATATGACCCAATTACCAAATAGTGTTCCGGTTTGGATTGCACCGACATCTATTTTCTAAGTTTGGCCATCTCTTTATCCTTTCAATTTTAGTTCTTAAATTCATCAATCAATACTTTCATTTATGTGATAGGCCTGTATTTAAAATGAACATTTACCACAAATTAAAGGTATCTTATATTATTAGATATATTATTATAAAATATGCTTTAGTTAAGGAGTTATTGATACTTCAAGTGCAAAATGATGATATAAAACCTTGATAAAAATGCACTTTTAAGTACTAATCACACCCCCCAACCAGCTTATTACTAGTCCCTAGCAATCAAAATGTAAAAATAGAAAAATAATTTGCAAATTCCACAAAGCAAGGTATTCATCATTCGCTTCTTTGTTGTTGCTACAATTTGGACTTGATAATGGCCTTTTTAGATCTTGGGCTCCATCCCAGACCAGTTGGTCTCTCTCATTAAATTTATATATCTGCTCAATACCTCTTAACAAGATATTAATAAACCTTTCTTTTTTTTTGTTCTAATGTTTAAGGTTAACTTCCTTAGGTTGGGATTATAATTTTTTTTTCTCTTTTTTTTTATTATTTTTTTTTAATATATATACATATAACTTAAAACACCATGCATCTTTAACCCATGTAACGAGCTTTCAGCTAATGACTCCCAAACCAGTTGGTCTTAGGGCATTAGGTGTTGAGACACCCCTACGAGCTTAGTAACTCAGGTTACAGATATTGATATATACATAGTGCAATGTTTGATTCCCTTAAGCTTTTCTCCTCAACCCATGTAACAAGCGTTGGGCCAATAGCTCCCAAGTCAGTTGACTTTAGGGTATTAGGTGTTAAAACACCCCTTCGGACTTAATTGCTTAGGTTAGGGAGGCTACGAAACCAAACTTATCTACATTTTTATTATCATTATTTTATTTTATTTTGCACTTTTTTTTGTTTAAATAAGATACTATCCCTTTCCCTTAGTTGTTACCCTTAACAAAAAAACATAAATAATGTAATAATCCAATGTGCAACCCACCATCATATGTTAAAGTGTGTGTGAAAATTAAGGTTTAAGAATATATGTTAAATGAGTATATGAGCAGAATTAGGTGATAATAATGCAAGAGTTTGTAAATCTAAATATTTCAGGAAGTATTGTAATAAAGCTTGTTAAGAATGGTTACTAAGATGCGTCTCAAGAGTCACTTTAACAAAAGAGCTCCTTTACTCTGCCATCCTAGTAACAACAATTATGCATATGCTTTATGAAATAGAAAACAATTTTTTTTTATATCAACTATTACCCTCTCCCCTCAACCAAAACGAGACATTGTCCTTAATGTTCTAAGGTAGAAAGATAGAGTATAGAAGATATCACCTGAAATAACGAACACTAACAAACCTGAAACACACTTAAACAAATATAAGAAACAACAAAACACAAATATTATGCTATTAATAAAACCAAAAGACACAAGTTTTTACAAACAAAAATTCAAATCGCAGTTGTGATTGTGGCTCACATCTTCCCTTGGTTTTACATCCAAGAACGACTTAAACACCCTCTATGGGTCGGGGATAGGCTTCCCATCCAGTTTTCTTAAAAACCGGCAAACAGGGTTTTTTTCTTAGTCAGATTCCCAAGACTATGTCGAGCATGTTGCTTATGGAATATTGGCCATAAATCATGAAATGTATGATGCTTATCTCGACTATGATGAGACTTAAGAGTCAATAAAAGATTATCTAAAGACTCTCTATGTTTTGAAATAAATCCCACTTTTTGACAATTTTCATAGGTTTTGCGGAATGCATGTGATTCCTTGAATATGGTGGGCCAATAAAATCTGCTTTGTAAGATTTCTACAATCCTTTTTTTTACGAGAAATGATCCCCACGTGCCTTAAAGTGACAAAATTTAATGAAATTACTTACCTCATTGTCGAGAATGCATTTTTGAAATATTTTATCAGGACAATAATTGAATAAGTAGGGGTCATCCCAATAGAAATTTTGCACATTGCTCAAAAATTTTCTTTTGTCTTCAGTACTCTAGTGAGCTGGCAAAAATCCTGAAGCAAGAAAATTAATATTTTTAGCAAACCAAGGCATTAAACTAAGAGAAAGTAGAGATTCATCAAGAAAGAATGCATCTTTGAAATATTTGATCAGGACGATAATTGAATAAGTAAAGGTCATCCCAATAAAAGTTTTGCACGTTGCTCAAAAATTTTCTTTTGTCTTCGGTACTCCAGTGAGCTGGCATAAATCCCGAAGCAAGAAAATTGATATTTTTAGCAAACCAAGGCATTGAACTAAGAGAAAGTAAAGATTCATCAGGAAAAGAATAATTGATTGGTGTGATGTCAGGTGTTGAATCTGTTGTCACTTTTGATAAAAGATCTGCATCAACACTTTCGGTGCCTTTTTCATCATCGATGTCTTCCTGATTGGTCATGGCATGAGGAAATGGAAGTGCTGGCAGGGAATTAGTCTTTTCCTTGCAATATTCAGATTCAACCCTTTCCTTACCCTTAGAGATTGACTCATCATCTTTCTCACAAGGTTCAAGAGTGGGTTTTTTAATAACCTTACCACTACGAAGAGTGATGACTGATTTGACTTGATCCATGTGTTGACTTCCAGAACTACTTGCATTTGCATTGTATTGCCCCTTGGGATTTTGCTGTGGTTGAGATGGAAACTTACCTTTCTCTTGAAAATTGAGAGCAGATGTGAATTTTGCAAGAGTATCTTTAAAATCTGTTATGCTTTGAGCAAGTTGAGTGTTGATTGTCTCTTGCTTTTCAATGAATGCATACAAAGTTTCCTCAAAATTTCTTGTAGGAGGTGAAGCATAAGGAGGTTCATATCTATGATAATTTTGGAAATTGTGGTGTGCTTGAAACGGTGGTTGTGAAGTTTGTGCATTGTTGTTCTCACTCTTCCAACTGAAATTTGGGTGATTTCTCCAACCAGGGTTGTATGTTTGGGAGTATGGGTTGTGGTTGGCCCTTTGAAAACTGTTTAAAGCATGGGCTTGTTCATGGAGACATTCCTTAAAAGAAGGCAAGGTTGGACAATCGTTGGTTGAGTGTTCATTTGTTTCACAGATTTGACACACAATGGCCTTTGGAGACTATTTAAAGCATGGGCTTGTTCATGGAGACATTCCTTAAAAGAAGGCAAGGTAGGACAATCGTTGGTTGAGTGTTCATTTATTTCATAGATTTGACACACAATGCTTTCAACAGATTTTAATTGACCACTCTTTTTCAATTCTAGTGCCTCGACTTTTCTAGCTAAAGATGCAAACTTGGCTTGAAGGTCATGATCTTCCCTAAGGTTGTACATACCTCCACTAGATGTATGAGGTTAAGTTTTACTCGGTGCCTCATAAGTACCCGCGGTGTCCCAATTTTGAGCATTTTCAGCTAACAAGTCTAAGTACTCCATTGCTTCATCAGGGTCTTTATCTTCAAAAGTTCCATTGCACATCAATTCAACCATTTGTCTATCTCTAGGTGTTAACCCTTCATAAAAATGTGAAACCAATCTCCATGTTTCAAAACCATGATGAGGGCAAGTATTATGCAAGTCTCGATACCTATCCCAACATTGGTAAAATGTTTCTCCTGGTTTTTGAGTGAAAGTAGTGATTTGTCTTTTGAAAGAGTTTGTTCTGTGAGATGGGAAAAACTTCTTCAAAAACTGTTGTTGCATTTCATCCCAAGCACGAATGGATCCTGGTCTTAAATTTTGTAGCCATGTTTTAGCTTTATCTTTTAATGAAAAAGGAAAAAGCTTTAATCTGATGGCGTTCATGCTACAATTTAACTTATTATATGTGTTGCAGACCTCCTCAAATTCTCTTAAATGCAAGTATGGATTTTCCAATTCTAAGCCATGAAAAGAAGGTAAAAGTTGAATAATGCCTGGCTTAAAATTAAAATGAGATGCATCGGGAGGAAAAACTATGCATGATGGTGCACTTGTTCTTATGGGATTCATGTGGTCTCTAAGTGTTCTAGCATGGTTATTCTCATTATTCTCATTATGAAGTGATTGATTATCTTTTTTGGCCATATTTTCTGAAAATGATAAGGATACCCTACAAAGTCTACCACTTGATGTACGTGACCACACTCTCATGCACGTGTAGGAATAAAATAAAAGGAAAAGAAAACAAAAGAGGAAGAAACAAGAGAAAAGAAATAAAGTTATACACAAGAAAAGTGAAAAGAGAAAATAAACTAAATACTATAATTTGTACAAGAACTTACCTCCCCGGCAACGGCGCCAAAAACTTGACACGACGAAAAGATTGATGTCTTCTTCCAAGTGCAGGAGTATCGAAGTACTAAATAACCCGGCAAGACCGGGGTCGAACTATAGGGAGAAGAAGAATAACAATAATAATTAATTGTACAAATTATAAATAACAATAATACAACAACAATAATAATAACAACAACAACAATAATAATAGTAATAACAATAACAATAATAATAATAATAATAATAATAATAATAATAATAATAATAATGAAAGAGAAGAAGAAGAAGATGATGAGAACTTGGAGATGGAAAATTAATGTAAGGATTAAACAATAATAATAACAAATGTCAAGGTTAGAGGTTCCACTAATGGTATGTCAAACAAGTATAGTATAAACTCTTATTATTCAATTGGAAACCACACACAAAGGAGGTTCCAATTAGATTATAGATTGTTAACATGATTACATTAGTCATCTTATTCGATTAATGCTAATACTTGTAAATCTCGTCAAGCATTCATGATTATAACTTATTAACAACAAATCAAGTTCCTTTCATAGCTCAGGTATCGGTTATACCATACATTATGGGCTATGAAAGTGCCAAGCATTTGTTGTACCAAGTGTTATAGAACATAAATCAAGATTAGTCATTTAACAAGCAAAGTATTAAAGAGTGAACAAGATAACAAATACAAAACATGTTAGTATCAAACATTAAAGTCCATATTGAGTTTACACTATACTTATTCTTACACCATTAGTGTAACCTTTTCACCTTGACATAATAAACTTAGCTAGACATACACCAAGATGCGTAAATGCATGGCAAATGCCTCCTTTTATAGGCCAAAAGTGGAAACTATTGATTTGATGACTAATTGATGAGTGGGTGGCCAACTCTTGACTTGGTGACAATCCTTATCTTCTATTGTCTGCCCAAAACGTCATTGATAACGTCAAAATTGGAGCCACTTGAAAACATAAAAGTTGTAGGCAATTGTCTCAGCTTTCTTATGTAAAACATTCAGCTCATTTGGACTTCTAGAACTCCAGATATGGCCAAAATACTGAACAGTGCTCGGGCTGGAGGACAGATTCGGGCTTCTTTGTTGTTGCTACAATTTGGACTTGAAAATGGCCTTTTAAGATCTTGGGCTCCATATGAAAGTTGTAGACCTATATCTTACCTTTCCATCCATATAAAGTAGACCTAAATCTGAGATCTATAGCTCTAGATATGATCTAATTACCAAACAGTGTTCTAGTTTGGATTGCACCGACATCTCTTTTCTAAGTTTGGCCATCTCTTTATCCTTTCAATTTCAGTTCTTAAATTCATCAATCAATACTTTCATTTATGTGATAGGCCTGTATTTAAAATGAATATTTACCACAAATTAAAGGTATCTTATATTATTAGATATATTATTATAAAATATGTTTTAGTTAAGGAGTTATTAATACCTCAAGTGCAAAATGATGATATAAAACCTTGATAAAAATGCACTTTTAAGTAATAATCAACTAATATGTATAAGAAACCAAATGATGGAGGGAATGGACCCATGAAATCTATACCCCAACAGTCAAAGATCTCAATGACAATAATAGATCCCAACTTTTGACAATTTTCACAAGACTTGCAGAATGCATGTGAGTCTTTGAACATGGTGGGCCAATAAAATCCACTTTGTAAGATTTTTGCAGTTGTCTTTCTTGACGAGAAATGGCCCCCACATGCCTCATAATGACAAAATTTAATGACACTACTTACCTTATTGTCAGGAATTTAAAGTTGTACGCCTATGTCTTACCTTTCCATCCATATAAAGTAGACCTAAATTTGAGATCTATAGCTCCAGATATGACCCAATTACCAAACAGTGTTCCGATTTGGATTGCACCGACATCTCTTTTCTAATTTTGGTCATCTTTTTGCCCTTGCAATTTAAGTTCTTAAAGTCATCAATCAATCCTTTCATTTATGCGATATGCCTGCATTTAAAATGAACATTTACCATAAATTAAAGGTATCTTATATTATTAGATATATTGTTATAAAACATGCTTTAGTTAAGGAGTTATTGATACTTCAAGTGCAAAATGATGATATAAAACCTTGATAAAAATGCACTTTTAAGTACTAATCATGTATGGGGGAGGCAGTTTTGGGTTAATGGGAGGTGTGTCAATAGCTGCATTTTTAGGAGGTAGTCAAGTTTTGGTGGTCGTCCCCGAAGCTTTAGCACAAGGGGACATCATTGGAAAAACAATTGAAGAGGAACTTCAGGTCTCCACAATGTCAGCTCGAATGAATGCAATGTTTAACCATGGTGATGCCTTCATTGCTTTACTAGGTGGTCTAGGCACATTGGAAGAGATCTTTCATATTTCCTCTTGGACCCAACTGCACATTCACCATAAACCCATAGGTTTGTTAAATATTAATGGTTATTATGATAGGTTATTGTCTTTTCTTGATCATGCTGTGGAACAGGAATTTCTAACATTTTCTGCACGACAAATCATAATCTCTACTGCTACTGCTAAACAATTGATTGACCAACTACAATCTTTCATTCCTGTAATTGATCCTTCCATGAGTCGCATAAATTGGTCAACTAAGAAAAGCCGTAAAAAGCTTAGATTGGATTTGAGCCTTCATTTGTGAATCTTTGTGTCTTTTGGTTTTATTATTGTGTTTTGTTGTTACTTATTTTTGTTTCAGTGTGTTTCAGGTTTGTCAATGTTCGTTATTTCAGGTGATATCTTTTATACTCTATCTTTCTACCTTTAAACATTGAGGACAATGTCTCGTTTTAGTTGGGGGGGAGGGTAGTAGCTAAAAAAAAAAAACACTGTGTTTTCTATTTCATAAAGCATGTGCAAAATTGTTGTTACTATGATGGCAGAGTAAGGAGAACTTTTATGACTCTTGAGACGCATCTTAGTAATCATTCTTAACAAGGTCTATTATAATACTTCATGAAATATTCAGATTTACAAGATCTCGCATTATTATCACTTAATTCTGCTCATATACTTATTTAACATGTATTCTTAAACCTTAATTTACACACACACACTTTAACATATGATTGTGGGTTGCATATTGGATTATTACATTATTTATGTTCTTTTGTTAAAGGTAACAACTAAGGAAAAGGGATTGTATATAATTAAAAAAGAGAAAAAAAGGAAAAAAAAAGAAAAAAAATGATAATAATAAAAATGTAGATAAGTTTGGTTTCGTAGCCTCCCTAACCTAAGCAATTAAGCCCGAATGGGTGTTTTAAAACCTAATACCCTAAAGTCAACTAACCTGGGAGCTATTGGCCCAACGCTTGTTACATGGGTTAAGGAGAAAAGCTTAAGGGAATCAAACATTGCACTATCTACATATCAGTATTTGCGACCCGAGTTACTAAGCTCGTAGGGGTGTCTTAACACCTAATGCCCTAATACCAACTAGTGTGGGAGTCATTAGCCGAAAGCTCATTACATGGGTTAAAGATGCATGGTGTTTTTAAATTATATGTATATATATTTTAAAAAAAAAAGACAAAAATAATAATCCCAACCCAAGGAAGTTAACCTTAAATATTAGAACAAAAATTTTGTTTTCTTCTAAGAAAAGCCCCATAATTATGTGTTGATACATTGAGCACAAAAGAAGGGTTTATGAATATCTTGTTAAGAGGTATTGAGCAGGTATATAAATTTAACGAGAGTTTGTTTATCTGGATAGATTAATAGAAGTTAAATGATGAATACCTTGCTTTGTGGAATTTGCAAATTGTTTTTCTATTTTAACGCTTTGATTACTAGGGACTAGTAATAAGTTGGTTGGGAGGTGTGATTGGTACTTAAAATTGCATTTTTATCAAGGTTTTGTATCATCATTTTGTACTTGAAGTATCAATAACTCCTTAACTAAAGCATGATTTATAATAATATATCTAATAATATAAGATACCTTTAATTCAAGTCCAAATTGTAGCAACAACAAAGAAGCCCGAATCTGTCCTCCAGCCCGAGCACTGTTCAGTATTTTGGCCATATCTGGAGTTCTAGAAGTCAAAATGAGCTGAATTTTTTACACAAGAAAGCTGAGACAATTTCCTACAACTTTCATGTTTCGAGTGGCTCTAATTTTGACGGTATCAATGATGTTTTGGGCAGACAAGAGAAGATAAGGATTGTCACCAAGTCAAGAGTTGGTCACCCACTCATCAATTAGTCATCAAATCAATAGTTCCCAATTTTGGCCTATAAAAGGAGGCATTTTCCATGCATTTAGGCATCTTGGTTTCTAGATCAAAATCATGCTCTTGCTTTCTCTCTTTGTATTTTTTGTAATATTTATGCTTTGCTTTCATTAATATCAAGTTTATGCCTTTCATTTCCTTTCATATACTTAGTTAACTTTAATCTTATTCATGTTCTTATTTTGTTTATTTATTTTTCTTTCTTTCATTATGTCTAGCTAAGTTTATTATGTCAAGGTGAAAAGGTTACACTAATGGTGTAAGAATAAGTATAGTGTAAACTTAATATGGACTTTAATGTTTGATAATAACATGTTTTGTATTTGTTAGTTCACTCTTTAACACTTCGCTTGTTAAATGTCTAATCTTGATTTATGTTATATAACATTTAGTACAACAAATTCTTGGCACTTTCATAGCCCATATTGTATGGTATAACCGACACCTGAGCTATGAAAGGAACTTGATTTGTTGTTAACATAAGTTATAATCATGAATGCTTGACGAGATTTACAAGTATTAGCATTAATTGAATAAGATGACTAATATAATCATGTTAACAATCTATAATTTGATTGGAACCTCCTTTGTGTGTGGTTTCTAATTGACTAATAAGAGTTTATACTATACTTGTTTGACATACCATTAGTGGATCCTCTAACCTTGACATTTATTATTATCGTTGTTAAATCTTTACGTTAATATTCCATCTCAAAGTTCTCATCTTCTTCTTCTTCTTCTTCTTTTTCATTATTATTGTTGTTGTTGTTGTTGTTGTTGTTGTTGTTGTTGTTGTTGTTGTTGTTACTATTATTATTGTTGTTGTTATTGTTATTGTTATTGTTGTTGTATTATTGTTATTTATAATTTGTACAATTAACCTCCCTGTGGTTCGACCCCGGTCTTGCCAGGTTATTTATTACTTCGACACTTCTGCACTTGGGAGAAGACATCAATCTTTTCATCGTGTCAGTCAGCTCCAATGACTAATTCTTTTTTATTCATTTTTTTTCTTCTCTCATTTCTCTTCCATATTATATCAGTTAATCTCCCTTTTTATTGTTTAATTATTGAATCTTGAATCTTATATCTTAATTATTAAATTTTTATATTGATTCATGTACATTTTAATTAATTTCACTTTTGATTTTTGAGTAAACAATCATTATTTATCAATAATGGTTGTTATAGAATTAATATTCAAAATTAAAATTATATTCAAATTATATTATTTTTTTAATTTTATAAAACTGTAATAAAATGTTAAAATATCCCTCAAAGCTTTTTATGCTTTTAAGTAAGAAATCTTGGAGTTTTACCTTGAAAAGAAACACCTTCCATCAGAGTTTTAAAACCCGGACCGACCTGACAGGTCGACTCGAGCCTGGGACCGGTCCGGGTGGAGGCAAAAACTCACCTGGAAATTGGCCCAGCGAAACCTGGTCCACCCGGTCAAACCTGGGACCCGGTCAAACCCGGGTGAGACCTGGTCAATTAACTATAGTGAGAGAGAGACGAGGAGAGATGGCTTGAGATAGAGACAAGGAAAGATGGCTTTATAGATAAAATTAAAGATTCAGGGAAGAGGTAGTTGATTGCACCATAACAGAAGCTATGGTTACTCTTAGACAACCAAGAATCCCTACCCAAATCGAAAACTGCAACCAATAGTACCCAAGATACCAAGAAACCAAATAAATTACCCCTTAGGAAGCTCTTCTACGAGGACTATGAAACCTTTATGTGTTCTTCATCGGAAGCTAATGATATTGATAGCCTAGAGCCTGGAACTTACTGTGTGTGGACGCCAAAGAAGGAGGAGGGGTCTCTAGGGAGCTGCAAGAAGAGCAGCTCTACAGGGTCTAATTCAAAGAGATGGAAGATCAAAGATTTTATTCATCGAAGTAGTGATGGTAAGGATACTTTTGTGTTCTTAATGCCTAATAACAAGAAGAGTGGCCTCTATGTCACAACTGGAACCTAAGAAGATGGGGGCTAACGCAGAAGAAGAGGGATTTAATTCAAATCAAGCATAAATGACAGCGTTGGGAGGAAGCGGCAAGGAATTTAAACATTAGTTAAACGGTTGCGTTTCAGGCAGCCCGGATGTTTCTAAATAAAACTAGTGAAGCCACGTGTAAGGGCTAGGTGAAATATAGAAGTAAAAGAATGTATTGGGTTGTGTTAAATACCCTGAGAAATGTAACAAATAGGTAATGAGAAATATAACAGAATCCAGTATTCCCTCCTACTCTCTCTCGTTCTCCTTCTGTGTGTAAGAAAAAACCCATGTAAAACGCATGACTAATCCTTCTTCCTTTCTTCTTAAATTTCTTCTCTTCTTTTATGATATTCTGATCATCCTCTAGAAACAAACTCGTAGTAAAGTGGTATCAAAGCTTCATCTTTGGACCTCCATAAAAATGCCTCCAAAGACTAGGTCCCAAGATGTGAGAAGGTGTGACGATTCCTTGGAAGCTGCTAACCAAAGAATCAATGGAATAGAAAGTAAGCTGAATACACAGTCGGATGATCTTGGCCAACTCAAAGCCATGATAAAAGAAATAGCTACCTAGCAGATTGCCATAAAACATACCTTGCAAACTCTCACTGGAGAGACCAGTTCCTCCCAACAGCCTCATGCTCCTCAACCGCCTACAACACCATGCAGTCAAGGGTGGAGTGGAGATGGTTCACAAGGAGCATACAGACTCCACAAACCCAAGAGAAACTTCCCTACCTTTGAAGGCGAAGATGTGCATCAATGGTTGTATAAATGCAACCTATATTTCGACCTTGAGGAAATAGTTGAACCAGACAAACTGAAGCTAGCATCATACTACCTAGATGGATTGGCATTGTACTGGCACCAGAACTTCGTAAGAAGCTTGAAAGGACAAGAAACAACTTGGGCAGATTATGTGGAAGCCCTGTGCTGCAGGTTTGGAGGACAAAAAGACCCTTTGGAGGAGTTAACCGAACACAAACAAGCTGGTGATCTAGAAAGTTACATCAAGGAGTTCGGCATGCTATGGAATAGAGCTCAGGTATCAGAAAAACAAGCCTTAGTATTTTTCTTAGGAGGATCAGAAACTGAGATTAAGAACTTGGTGAAAATGTTTGAACCCAAATCTCTTAAACAAGCATATAACCTAGCTAGACGACATGATAACACCCTTACCTATAAAAGAAACACCCCTCATTACACTAAGCTTCTAGCTTAGGCAAACACTTACCAACATACCCCAAGACCAATATACCCCACAATCTCCAATAAATCAACTGCCAGCTCCACCTTCACTGCATTTAAATCTCCCCAAGCTGCCTTACTACTTACACCTAACAAGACACGATTCAACAACACTACTACTAACCTTAACCCTAGACGTTCCAAACCTATTAGAACCAGGGAGATGGACGAGCGAAGAGCCAAGAGATTATGTTTTTGGTGTGATGAGAAATTTGTACCAGGACATAGGTGCAAAAATAAAAAACTATACTCACTATGTATCATCGAAGACGAAGAGGAAGATGAAGAGGAGGAGGAAACCATTGAAACCATGAATGGTGAAACCCTTACCCCTCATCTATCACTACATGCATTGCAGGGCACCACAGGATGTCATACCATCAAAGTATGGGGCAAACTGGACAAATGCCCTATATTCATTTTGATTGACTCTGGCAGCACCCACAACTTCCTTAATACCAACCTCGCTAGCAAACAGAATTGTCTCCTGACCCCCATCAAAACCATGTTAGTAGAAATGGCCAATGGTGGCACCATGTCTTGTGCTAAACTCTACAAGAACCTGTAATGAAAAATGCAAGGCGTCCAATTTCAGGCTGATGGTTTTGTAATGGCATTACAAAACTACGATATGGTCCTAGGCATACAATGGTTAAAGTTCCTAGGCAATGTACTAGCCAATTACAAGGAAAAATGGATGACTTTTGGGTGGCAAGGCAAAGAAGTGACTATAAAGGGGGACAACCCTATGCTCACCCAGTCCATTCGATTGGAAGAGTTAAATGGCCTACTCACAAATAAAACCCTGTTAGCAGAGGTGAACATTTGCAGTCTACGAGTACTGGAGATGGATGGCAAAGCACTCAGCTCCCAGGAAGGGGACTCTCTTGCCCAGCATGCAAAGGATTTTTCATTGCAGACATTGTTGGACACATATCACCATGTTTTCAGAGAACCAGTGAGACTACCTCCTGTCAGAGGATATGACCACAAGATACCCCTAAAGGATGAAAACCTGACAGTCAATCTAAGGCCATATAGATACCCAGGGTTACAGAAGGATACCTTAGAGAAAATGGTGGCTGAAATGCTAGACGCTGGAATTGTTCAACCAAGTCATAGTCCTTTTGCTTCTCCAGTGGTGCTAGTCAAGAAAAAAGACCAAACTTGGCAGTTCTGTGTGGATTTTCGAGCTCTCAACAGGTTAACTATGAAAGATAAGTATCCCATCCCCATTATTGATGAATTATTAGAAGAATTGGAAGGAGCAGCCATTTTCTCTAAAATTGACTTAAGGGCTGGATACCACCAAATTCGAATGGACCCTAAAGATGTGTTTAAAACAACATTTCGCACTCACAATGGCCATTTTGAATTCCTTGTCATGCCTTTTGGCCTCTCTAATGCCCTAGCAACTTTCCAAAGTCTAATGAATGATATCTTTAGGCAACATTTAAGGAAGTTTATTCTAGTTTTCTTTGATGATATATTGATCTATACCAAGAATAGGGTAGACCATTTGCATCACCTTACTGTGGTGTTTAAACTGTTATGTGCAGACCAATTGATTGCAAGGAAAGAGAACTGTGTATTTGGCAGCAGTCAGATGGAATATTTGGGTCACGTGATCACCAAAGAAGAAGTGGCCACCGACCCTAATAAGGTAGTAACAATGGTGAATTAGCCTATTCCCACTAACATCAAACAACTGAGGGGGTTTTTGGGGTTGACTGGATACTATAGAAAATTTATGAAGGGATATGTTGACCGGATACTATAGAAAATTTATGAAGGGATATAAGGAACTCTGCAGGCCCCTTACTCAGCTGTTGAAGAAAGGCTCCTTTAATTGGACAAACTCAGCCACTATGACCTTTAATCAATTAAAAGGAGCCATGTCTAATCCCTCGGTGTTGGCACTGCCTAACTTCGACAAGACTTTTGTCGTGGAGACAGATGCATCAGGAGTGGGTATGGGGGCGGTTTTGATGCAAGAAGGGCATTCACTCGCTTTTATAAGCAAGGCACTAGGACCTCGACAGCTAAATCTATTAGCATATGAACGTGAGCTACTGGCTATCGTCTATGCTGTCAATAAATGGAAGCATTACTTAAGGGGAAGGCACTTTTTAATCAGAATAGATCACTCAAGCCTCAAATTCCTACTCGATCACAAGGCGACTCATGAGGCACAACAGGTTTGGTTAACTAAACTTTTAGGCTTTGATTATGAGATAGAGTACAGGAAGGGCAAAAACAACTTGGCAGTAGATGCCCTCTCCAAGATCTCAAGTACTGAATTGAGTGCCTTAACTCTATCCTCGATCTCCACCAACATCATGGAGGCAATCAAATAGACTTGGACCGCTGATCCAAACTTACAGAAGATCATTAAGGAATTGAGAAAAGATGTCAACTCCCATCTTGCCTATACATGGATCAATAACACTCTCCTTCGAAAGGGAAGGGTAGTTGTGGGTAGAGACTCACAACTCCAAACTAAGCTCATCAATTTTTACCATGACTCTGCAGCTGGAGGGCATTCAGGAGCCACTATCACTACAAAGAGACTCGAGCAGGTATTTTATTGGCGTAAGCTGCAGAAAATAGTAAGGCAATATGTCCGTGAATGCTCCATATGCCAACAAAACAAGACTGAGAATGTGAAGCTGCCAGGACTTTTACAACCTCTACCCATCCCTATTGCCCCCTTCATTGACATCAGTATGGACTTCATTGAAGGCCTACCCAAATCAGAAGGAAAGGAAGTCATCCTGGTAGTAGTCGATCGGTTCAGCAAATATGCACACCTCATGGCTCTCTCCCACCCCTACTCTGCCCTTATAGTAGCTAAAGTCTTCATGGAGCATGTCTACAAACTCCATGGAATGCCAGCCACCATCGTGAGCCACAAGGACAACATTTTTCTTAGTCAATTTTGGAAGGGAATTGTTCAAACACCAGGGCATCAACCTGCAATACTCTACTGCCTATCATCCCCAATCGGATGGTCAAACAGAAGTGGTTAACAAGTGTATAGAAGGATACCTAAGGTGCATGACAGGGACTGCCCCAACTTTATAGGGAAAATGGTTGAGTGCTTGCGAGTAGTGGTACAACACCAACTACTACACTTTAACCAAGAAGACGCCTTATGAGATACTCTATGGCATGGTGCCTCCAATTCGCATTCCCTACACTCACAAGGACTCTCCAATTGAGGCCGTGGATCACTATCTCACACAATGAGAGGAAATGTTCAAGGAAATTAGAAGTAATCTCCTACAATCTCAACACCAGATGACCCAACAAGCCAACAAGAAAAGAAGTGAAAGAAGTTTTGCAGTGGGAGATTCAGTCTATGTCAAACTACAACCCTACCGACAGCACTCAGTTCACAAGAGAGTTTCCCACAAGCTATTAGCAAAATACTATGGTCCCTATACAGTCACTAAGAAAATTGGCACCATAGCATATGAATTACAATTACCTGCCACAGTTGCTATTCACCCCGTCTTCCATGTCTCTCAGCTAAAGAAACATGTGGGCCATCATGCAGTCCACTCCGATCTTCCTAATCCTCAGCATCGATCCTTACTACAACCTCTACAGATCATCAAGAGAAGAATGATTAAAAGAAGAAATACAGCAGTCACTCAATTATTAGTTTTATGGAAGGACTTACCCCTGACAAAAGCCACCTGGGAAAATATTGATGATTTCTACTTCAGATTTCCTGAGTTTCACCTTGAGGACAAGTTGGTGATCATGGAGGGGGCATTGTCACGATTGGAACCTAAGAAGATGGAGGCTAACGCAGAAGAAGAGGGATTTATTTCAAATCAAGCATAAACGACAGCGTTAGGAGGAAGTGCCAAGGAATTTAAACATTAGTTAAACGGTTGCGTTTCAGGCAGCCCGGATGTTTCTAAATAAAACTAGTGAAGCCACGTGTAAGGGCTAGGTGAAATATAGAAGTAAAAGAATGTATTGGGTTGTGTTAAATACCCTGAGAAATGTAACAAATAGGTAATGAGAAATATAACAGAATCCAGTATTTCCTCCTACTCTCTCTCGTTCTCCTTCTGTGTGTAAGAAAAAACCCATGTAAAACGCATGACTAATCCTTCTTCCTTTCTTCTTAAATTTCTTCTCTTCTTTTATAATATTCTGATCATCCTCTAGAAACGAACTCGCAGCACTCCATCATCAGAGATTAGACAGCGATGACCAAGATGGGACCATAATAAACAGGGCACAGAAAAAAGGAAAGCAGCGAAAGGAGCTGGAGGAGGTTTGTTTCAATTTCAAGAACATTATTACGTGAGGAGTAAAGAAGGTGATAAACGCTGCTCCTATTTGCCTTACAAGCCGGATTTGGTGGGGTTTCTGTCTAATGTTAATGGGGTGGGAAGGAATCTTCATCCATTTTGAGAGGTAGCGGATGATTAATATATTTTTATTTTTTTTTTGTAATTTTTCCTCTTAAGAACAAAATTTGTGTATTAATTTTATTTTTGTTTTTGTAATAGGGATCATTTATAATTTCGAGGATGGATTTTAATTTTGTGTGTGGATAAAATAATTAAGCTGTCGTGATGGATGATGTTGTATGTTTACAATAGTTTTTTAAAGTTAATACATACATATATATATATATATATATATATTTATATTTAAAAAAAAGGAGTCATTCTTCCTTCTTCCCAGCTTCTTGATGATAAGTTAATATATTGTCAAATCTTGTAGCAACTAGGATAATGACGCGTAAAAATTCTATAATAATCGTTCATTAATTAGTTAAAAAAATTGTCTTACATAATAAGAAGAGTAGCCAGTGGCTATTACAAATTTGAAACTGCCAATTGTTCTTGTTATTAATCATTAAGAACACAAAAACTATGTTTTTAAGTCGACCAGGTTAATCTATCATATCTATAACCTGATTCAAATTTCAAAACTATGTCTTCCATTTTCCTATGTAACTCAATCCTTTCCTAAATATCACCTACCATTAATCGTACAATTTCCAATAATATTGCATCTACGGTAGAAAATAAGATACGTCAGTCCATATATTTCAATCGGAGCCTCACGATAAGATGAGTTACATCGTATACCTCCCACGTCAGGACACGATTAAATCCTGTGATTTTCTTAGGCCCACTATGGTGTCCCCGCAGTCTTATCACAAGATTCCTCTTTCAAGTAGAATCAATTATATCCTGGCCGTCAGATTGTTTAGGAACCACCCAAGTATAAAGATTGTAATCCATTTGAATTACCAATATACCCACATCTAATACTATAAAATTTATAACCTCACCCACGACTCTTTCACCAATCGATTAAAACCCCCTCCTTTTTAACCGGAAAATCGACAATGACGGGACTCGCTACCGGCGCAATTTTTCTTCTTGTTTCTTTATGTGGTATCGCCGCCGCTGGCCGAGACACTGTTGGTGACGTTCTTCGGTTGCCATCGGAGGCTTCCAGGTTTTTCCATAACGATGATAATAGTGATGATGATTCAACTGGAACTAGATGGGCGATCCTGCTTGCCGGATCTAACGGTTACTGGAATTACAGGCATCAGGTCATAATTTACTCTAGCTACATATATTCTTATATTGTGCGTGATCATGATGGTAATTTTTTAGGATAATTAGGCGTGTTTTATTTTTGTTTTGTGATCTTGTTCAGGCAGATGTTTGTCATGCATATCAACTGCTGAGAAAAGGTGGATTAAAGGAAGAAAATATAATTGTTTTCATGTACGATGACATTGCTTATAACTCAGAGAATCCAAGGCCTGGAGTCATCATTAACAGTCCTCAAGGAGAAGATGTTTATAAAGGAGTTCCAAAGGTTTTTTTTTTTAAAAAAAAGAGCTTAGGTTCTTATGTAGATATGAATTTTGTGGAGTCAAGTCATGTGGTTGTTTTGTTTTGGCAGGATTATACCGGTGAAGATGTCACTGTTGGAAACTTTTTTGCTGCTATACTTGGAAACAAGACTGTTCTTACTGGGGGTAGTGGAAAAGTCGTTGATAGTGGTCCCAATGATCATATTTTCATTTGCTATACTGATCATGGAGGTTCTGGGGTGCTAGGTTAGTTTCATATTTCTATATACACACTGATCATTGTCTATTTGTTGTTTCCTTGGATTTACTTCTTAATTGGTTGCATCTAATTATTACATCGAAACTTGAAATTCCAGTAAAATAAATGGATAACTTGTGACTGATGAATTAAAATTTTGAAAACTATTCCAAGAAATGCTATTGTTACTGTCTTATATTGTTCCTAGCTTGTTATTTATTAGAATTCTCGTAGGTTTTACATTTCTGATTGATCAAATAGGCTAATTAACTTTCATGTGTGGATTTTTGTTAGGTATGCTACCAATCCATACCTCTATGCTGATGATTTGATTGATGTCTTAAAAAAGAAGCATGCATCTGGGACCTATAAAAGCTTGGTCATTACAAACTAGTCTGAGTTAGTCCAGCAGTCCACTTCCAATTTTTCTTGATGGGCTATAACTGTAAAACTGCAGGTGTTTTATCTTGAAGCCTGTGAATCCGGAAGCATCTTTGAGGGTCTTCTTCCTCAAGGTTTAAATATCTATGCAACCACAGCATCAAATGCAGAGGAGAGCAGTTGGGGAACCTATTGTCCTGGAGAGTATCCTAGCCCTCCCCCAGAATACGAAACTTGTTTGGGTGACTTGTACAGTGTTGCTTGGATGGAGGATAGGTATGCATGGTGTTAATTTTCAATTTTATTTTTGTTTAGATGCAAGGAAGTCAGTATTAAATTGTCACACACACCATTCAGTTGTTTTTGCCACTCATCCATCAGGCATGTAGGATTTACTTTTTGTCAAGGCTGATTAGTGGCCTAGGCTCTCGGATTGATTATCTTGACCCAGTAATCATTTTTCATATGTTCTGCTGGGTTGAAAAATGATTTCAATTTTTTTTCCGTCCTCCCAAGACAGATATTTTTATATGCAATTTTTTTTTAATAATTTGACATTGTGAACAGCGACATTCACAATTTACAGATGGAAACTTTGCACCAGCAATATGAACTGGTAAGTGCTTGCAAGCTATTTATTTACACTAGACTATTTTGAATAAAATCCAAGGAGGGCAACAAATTTGATAATTTTTACTTGCCTACAAATCATATGATTTCATTACGGTGCATTTGCAGGTAAAAAGGAGGACTTCCAATGACAATTCTCCCTATGGTTCCCATGTCATGCAATATGGTGATGTAGGACTTAGCAAGGACATCATCTTCCTGTATATGGGTACAAACCCTGCTAACGCCATGGATGAGAACTTGTTGAGGCCTCGTTCTAAAGTTGTTAATCAGCGTGATGCTGATCTTGTCCACTTCTGGGATAAGGTGTTTGTCTTACCTCCTTTGTTCCATTTTGAATTAAAATACTGCCTTTTGGGCACAAATTTTTAGCGCAAAGAGTTATTAATTTTTTTTTAATTTTTTTTTCATGTGCTTGTAAGCCAATGCCCTCTATGGTGTCAGTTGCTTGGTAAGAGCGAGGGGTTCTTATAATTTTGTTAGAAGATTATGAGGGTTAGCCCAGCAAGTAAAGGACATTTTATGGCTGTATTAGAATCTTATCATGAGAGGTGCTCATTGGGGTTGCTGCTGATGTAACTTGATTTAGGGAAACATCAAGGCTAAGTTGTTAGGTAGAAAGATAATTCAGTGGAATAATCTTCTTGTAGGATGCTGTGCATAACTACTACTTTTATATACAAGTTTTTTCACATGTTTTTAACCATAGAAATTACCTTTCTGCTTTAGTTCCCTTACTCTGTATGTCCTCCATACTTTTCTGCTTTAGTTCCCTTACTCTGTATGTCCTCCATGCTTTATGCAGTACTGCAAGGCCCCCGAAGGCTCTTCTAGGAAGGTTGAAGCTCAGAAGCAATTTGTTGAAGCATTGTCACATAGAATGCATATAGACTACAGCGTAAAACTTATTGGGAAGCTCCTTTTTGGAATCGAAAAGGCCTCAGAGGTTTTGAATGCCATCCGTCCTGCTGGGCAACCTCTTGTAGATGACTGGGACTGCCTTAAAACACTGGTAAAATTTTATGGTTCCCAGCCTCAGCTTTATCACCGTCTAACCTGTTTGTTCTCTTTGATTGCTAGCTCCGCTGGTGACACATTGAAAGATTCATTTCCTTTTTTGAGAAAATGTCTTCTCTTCTTCTATGCAGCTGAGGACTTTTGAAACACACATGCGATCTCTTGCAAACCTTTGCAATGCTGGAATTGGAAAGGAACAGATGGCCGAGGCATCGGCACAAGCTTGTGTCAGCTTTATTTCTGGTCCGTGGAGCACTCTTTACAAAGGGTTCAGCGCATAATTAAAGCAGAATGTCCTATATAAAAGAAAAAATGCTAGGGCTGTCTGCTGTTTTGCACATGTGATCCACCTGTATACAAGTTATTTCGGTGATGTAGTCAAATGGTCACTCTCATGATTGCTCGTGTAAATATAAATTAGAAGCACTTCTCTACCGAGATGCGATTTGTAAGGAAAGCACATTTTCCTAAAGATTTCCAGTAAAATCAGCTTATTCATCTTCTTCCGGTGTTTATAACAAAATGCGTTGCAAAACTCGTATTCCAGCAGGCTAGAGGAGGCAGCACATTCTCCCGCTTGGGTAATGCCATTCCATTCAATACTAGTAATCATAACGCCGCCACTAATTATCATTGTAAACTGTAAAATACTAAAAAATCTAGTTCTCCGCCTAAATGTCTAAAGGTTCAAGACTAGATAGGCGTGCCCTGGTTTCGCCGCTTTAACACAAACCAAGGATACTAACCTAGGATTGGTCTGAGAATTCAGGATACAGAATCGCCGCGGACTTATTCAATTTTTATTTTTATTTTGGGAAAGAAAAAAAAATCCAGGTGATGATATATGATATTTAATAAACCATAAATAAAGAATTGTATTTGCCAATACACACACTAAGGATTGAGTCTAGAAGATAAGAGGAGCATGCACACGAGGATACTTTTGTAACGTGGAGAGCTTTTCAAAAATAATTTAATTAGACAACAAAAATATTCCTTGTAAATGAACTAATAATATAAACTCAATTGGAAAAAAAAAATTTTGAGGTATAATGTTTTTTTTCAAAAACGAAAAAGATATATTACCCATTAGCATGATCACTGGCCACCATAAATATTCAGCATAAATATTCAGAATGATGGGCTCCAACTCTTATGATCTAAGAAGCTCGTTTTTAAACCATTTACTCAAATGAAAACATCTAAAAAAAACTCTAGAGATCTCAATAAATTGTTTATAATATCAAATCAGACTTTGAAGTTTCAAAAAATCAAAAGACTCAATAAACTTTTTTTTTTATTAAGATAAAGTGCTATAAAAACATCATAATAAAATCTCTCCAATAAAAAAAAAATTATTGGCATCAAGAACAACCTTTCTTGTTTACCAAATCGTGGCTAGAAACATCAAGGAAGTGGAAAAAAAAATATAAAAACAAACTTAAAAACTATAACAATTTAAAACAGGACTCGTGCATGAGGAAAAAAAGAGATTGAATATTTATTTTAGCTCCAAATTGCAGCTCTAATGCTCCGATTGTTTAAATCAAGAAAACTAAACTCAATTCTATCAAATTGAGCAATGATCTAACATTCAAATCTATTTTTTAAATCACAAAAACCCCCCACATCAAGCCAATTGAAAAATTCATCAAGCATAATCCAAGATGAACTTAATATTGAAAAGATCAAAATGACAAAACAAACAAAAAGTATAGTTACAAAAAACTTCAAAGGATTAAAAAAAGAAAAGGAAAACAATATGGGTAGCTATTGCAATCTATATTAGGCCGCGTTCCCCTCCTATGTATCATCTCCATTGTTTTTTAATATTTTTTTTCATTGTGCATTGCCTCATGTGTCCGTAATTTTAAAAATCATTTTATGGTTCATCAAACATAAATTTTGCATCATCAAACCATGATTGCTAAAAAAAATAACTAAAAAAATAAAAATAAAATCTAGCATATAAAAAATATTAATAGAACAATTTGGCATTTTGAAAGAGTCAACATAGAAACCGAGAAAATAAGAGAAAAAGAAAAAGAAATCATCGGAGTCACACAATAACTTTCTAGTTAACATGTGTTGCATGTCAAGAAGAGACTTGCCAAGATGCTTCCAACACCACCAATTAGCTTACCTCACATATGTCAGCCTTTTTCTCCTTACCTGTTCATTTTGGTCCCTGGTCTAGAGAAAAAATGACTAAATATTTGTTTCAATTTCAAATTTAGTCATCAAACCTTCAATTGTTTTAAATAAGTAAGTTGAATTCTATTCTTCAAATCAAGCATTAACTCAGCTTTAGAAATTTTCACGATATTCCCATATCTAAAGCAACCAAAATAAATCATCAAGCCCAATCCAAAATAAAGTCAATACAAAAGAATGAAATTGAAAGAAAAAAATTGAGTGATAAAAAATATCATAGCACTTGAATATTTTCCTATTACCATTCACTTTAGTCCCTAATATTGCTAAAAAATGTTAAACATTCATCCAAGTTTCAAATTTGGTCCCTAGAGTTATAATTGTTTTAATTCAATGAATTTGAGTTTTAGTTTGTCAAATCAAGCATTAATGGAATGGCAAAATTTTTTCTCCACGTAACAACATCTTAATATCTAGATAATTAGAACAATTCATCAAGGTCTATCCTAAATCAATATAATGTGAATTGATCAAATTGAAAAAGAAAGTGAAAAAAAGATCAAAGGAACAAATCAGAAAGGAAAAAAAAAAGAGAAAAAATTTGGAACACTATTATAATCAATAGTGTGTTCTCTTTACTACTACAATAAATTCATTAGTAGTTTTAGTTTTTTTAATTTAATTTTAAATTTTAATTACAATTGTAGTGATTTATGTGGCAATGATTGTTATATTATAAAAACATATATAATGAACTATTACATGAATGAAAGTAGTGATATAGAGGATAATTGAAATAGGCTTTTTATTATTATTATAAGAACAAAAATGTAATTTTCAAGAAAATAATAGGACCATAAAGTAAAAAAAAAATACAAACTAAAATGTGTTTTTCAAAAATAAAAGAAGTAAATTTAAACTTATAAAAAAAACTATATTACATCACCATCCTCTCATATTTTTTTCATTGACACTTATAATTTATAAAATTAAAAATTAAAAATAAAGAAATAAAATATTAAAAATAAATATAAATATAAATATAAATAAAACTCGTTTTTGATTTTATCTTTGTGCATTATAGATGACATAGTTCATCCTATAACACTTTTTTATCCTTAAACTTTTTTTCTTCATAATTTCAAAATTACATTTTATGTTTGAATCAATTTATGTATCATAATTCTCTTGTATTTGAATTTTTGTTGCATATGTGAAGTTTCTGAAAGTCTTAACTTTAACAAACTTGCTTTTACATTAGATTTTATCTGTATGCATTGTTGATGATATTGTTCATCCTATAATGCTTCTTTTTTTTTATCCTTAAATTTTATTTCTTCACAATTATATATTATTGATGTGTCATAATTCTACTTTATTTGTGTGTTGTCACATATACAAGAGTTTTGGAACACTTCCCTCTATTAAATAAGAATCAATTTTATGAAGAAAAAAAAACATTAATAGTGAAAAAATTGAAAGAACAGAAATCAAAATTAAGAAAAAAAACAAACAATTTGTTTTTATTCTTTAAGATGTGTGAAAAACTATAATTTAATCCCTAGATTTTCACATTTTTACATATTTTATCCCTGTTATTCAGGAATTTTATGATTAGATCATAAACTTCATTTTGTTTGCATTTTTTTCTTTGTGTTGATGAAGAAGAGAAAGTCGAAAGAAAAAAGAAGTAAAGAGAAAAATATTTAGCTGGTCACATTCTAACAAAGGAAAAGATTGGTTTTGGATTTATTGAGTTTTTTATTAAAACAATAGAGTTATACAGAGGTGGTTTGGAACTTTCTTCTTATTAAAAAAAGTATTTTCAATTTTGGAAAGTGTTTTTTTAATCAATCTAATTTTATATTTTTTTATACCTATTTTGTGATGTTTTATGATTACAAATAAGTTTACTTGGGTTTCTAGGATTTCTTTTTAATTGTGTTTAGATTAAAAAAATTGAAAATGAGTATTTAAGTTTGTCATAACCAAATTTTTGATTTTTTTTTATTTACTAAAACGTTTTGATAAA
This sequence comes from Populus euphratica, assembly GCF_000495115.2. Taxonomy (NCBI): domain Eukaryota; kingdom Viridiplantae; phylum Streptophyta; class Magnoliopsida; order Malpighiales; family Salicaceae; genus Populus; species Populus euphratica. Next base: position 29,743 of record NW_011500751.1, read on the forward strand.
AAAAAAGAGTAAATGAAGAATGAACTAAAATTTGAGTTAATGAAAACATGATTGGAAAGTTTAAATATTTAATTAAACTCTTGACTAGTTTAATTAATTAAATCAAGGGTTTAATTGGAAAATTAATAAATTTTGAGATTTAATTGAGCTTGGGATTAAGTTAATTAATTAAATTAAAAGAAATTGAGGAATTAATGAGTTTGAGGACTTAATTAAACTTTGACTTAATTAATTAATAGAATCAGGGGTTTAATTGAAGAAATACCAAAGTTTGGAGGTTATTTAGAGAAAATTATTGGAAAATTAAAGTTCAAGGACTAAATTGAATAGTTTAGAAATTCAGGACTGTTGTGTAAATAACATATCAATTTAGGGATCTAATTGAAATTAACTAAAAAAATTTTAAAGAAATTTTAATTGATTAGGGGTCCAATTGTTGAATTGCCAAAGTTCAAGGGTAAAAGTGAAATTGTGCCCTTTGCTGAACGTCGTCGTTGCTGGTTGGAGAGTCGTGTGATGTTCTTCATTCCTATTCAACTGAAAACCTGAAAATTTGCAACAGATTCAGTTGTGGATCATAATCTTTGCCCACGATCTCGCTTGTTTGAAAATACAGTCCTGCAAAGGCAGGATGACTGAGGAGTGAGTTGGGGGTCTCTATAAATGGAAAAAGAAACCTAACATAGAAGAGGAAGAGAGAAGAGCCGAAAAACACAGCAATTAACAAAAAAATTGGCAGAACAAGAACGGAGAAAATCACCCAAGAACAGAGAGGAAAACAGAGAAACCCACAGAGTAGAAATATTCAAATACATAGAAAAAAAAAAGAACAAGAGGAGAGCACACGGTGAGGAGAATTATCCTCGAAATCGTCTTCAAACCTGCAAACAAAAAAAAAACGAATTCAGCCAAGGAACACTCACAGCAAGCCATAATCTACTAAGAAATCAAGAGGGAAAGCACTGACAAGAGTTCATAGACAGAAAACCAGAAGGAGCAGTAGACAGGAACCATCATCAAACACTGCACACACCTTCAGAAGCAGGATCTCCAGTCTCCAGCGGCAGGATCTTCGGAATCTCCAGAAACAGGTATACCCACACCCGTTGCTCTCTGTTTTGGGCTCCTGTATTAAGATTGCACTTGAACAGTGCGAAGGTAACTTAATTACCTTCGCACTGTTGATGCACGCGTGAAGGCGCTTCACGCGTGCATCAATTGTTTGCCCAGCCGGTCACTGGCTTAGGCCGGTGACCGGGCGGGGCCGGCTGGGCCTAGCCCAGCCCTTATGGAGCTGAGCTGAGCCCAACCACCAATATATATGCTGGGCTGGGGTTAGCCCAGCCCAGCCCAAAAAAAAAAAGTAAAATAAAATATTTCAAAAATGCAAAAATAAAAAATATAGTCATGAATAAAAAAATAATGTAAATTTATTGGTTTATTCATTGACGGCAGAGTCAGGAATAAAAATACCGGTTTAAATCTATATCATTTTTTATTCGTTATTTTTAGCTAGAAAAAAATAAAAAAATATGTACATGCATAAAAAATAAGTTTATTTTTTTTTTCATTTGTTCACTGACGCCAGAGTCGGGAATAAAAATAACTGATTTAAATTTATTTTATTTTTTGTGTGATGCGTAAAAAATAAATTTATTTGATTTGTTTATTCACTGACGCCAGAGTCAGGAATAAAAAAAAATAATTGATTTAAATTTATTTTATTTTTTGTGTGATGTGTAAAAATAAATTTATTTGATTTGTTTATTCACTGACGCCAGAGTCAGGAATAAAAAAATAATTGATTTAAATTTATTTTATTTTTTGTGTGATGTGTAAAAATAAATTTATTTGATTTGTTTATTCACCAACGCTAGAGTCAGGAATAAAAAATAACTTATTTAAATTTATTTTATTTTTATAGCTACGTGATATTTACCAACGCCAGAGTTGGAAATATCTGTAGTTAAATATTCACTGACGCCAGAGTCAGGAATATTACACGCAAAACCACCATAGCATAAACCAAAAAAAAAATAGCAATTATTGACAAAGTCAGCAATGCAGCCTGCCTTAGGCAGGACGCTAAAAGGGGTGATAATATCTTCCCTTTTGCGTAATCAGTCTCGAATCATAGAATCTCTGTTGACCAGTTAGGGTTCCTAGTAACCATAATACTAGGTGGCGACTCCTTAAACAAAAACACTTCCTCATTAAAGAACTGGATGCCAGAAATCCATTCTTTCCATAAATTTAAATTTTTTAAGGCCGCCGCGATGTCGGGTGCGACAAAGTTCAAGAATAGAAAAAAAAATACAACTTTCCAGCATCTACAAATGCCTAAAATTTATATTAAGTGTACGACACGTCATTAATATATATATATATATATATATATAATGTTCATGAATATTAATTGAAAATAAAATATCTATTTTGTTGCCTTTATTGTAATTTTTTATATCATTTTTTCATATTAGTTATTATCTTATCTTATTATTTTAACATTTTCAAATTATTAAGTCATTATTTTGTTTTTGTTTTTTTTTATTGAATCTTGTTTTTCTAAACATGATAAGTTTCGATTAAAAAAAAATGATTCTTATAAAAACAATATTTTTTTCATAAAAAAAATATGAATGAACAAGGACAAAAATACATTCAAATTATTAAGATTTTTGTGAATATTTATTTTAATAGCCTTACTAAAAAACAAAAACAATACATTAATTAAAAAAATTTAGACTTTAAATCATTGTTTTTTTTATATATAATAGTAAAATGTGATTGACAAAATAGCAAATTGCACAAGGTGAAGAAGTTCTAATAGATGCTCAGGGCAGATATAGTTGATAAAAAGTTCAAATAAGTTGGAGTCCTCCTAAGCAACAAATTATTATTTATGATCTATTGTGCCATGAATGATTCAAAAATCGGCAACAATGAATCTGACGAAAATGGATGAAGGATGGGTCTGGTTGTATTGTCTTTCTTTTGGTGTTTAGGCTAGATTATAGTATTTTTAAGGTAAATAAAAATGGAGGATAAACTAGAGTGATACTTTGATAAGTCGATCTGGACGCCACAAAGATCAATCTAGGATTTTGACGCCACACTCTTTGTGATTGAAGAGTGATAAGTCAGGTAGGGTTCTTCACAAATCAATTTGGAAGAATAACTCTTAATTCTCGGAATTAAGTTCAAATATTGGCCAAAAGTTGTTTATTACATATTCTGATGCCATATTTATAATGGAACATCCCTCCACACTTAGGAAAATTCAACATGACAGAAATCAAGCCCAAAACTTGGACTTTGACAAAGTAACCAGACAAATTACACTAGCACACATTTTCTGACTTTAATTGAAACATAAACAGACCGAATTTAAAATGGCTATAACTTCTTGCACAAAAGTCCAATGCAATCATGGTTGGACAATCTGGAAAGATCACGTTCTGAACTTGAAATCCACCTAGATTAGTCTTGTTTTCACATGCAATGGATGACTTCAAATTCGGGTTCAAATTTATCTACTGTTCTGACGTAAACAGCATCAATTTCTTAACTTATTTGCATTATCAACCCAAATTCAAGTAGTCCAGCATCAAAAGAACCATTAAGGGCTCTTCCCATCTTTAAGCTCCAATTGTAGGCAAATAAGCACCCTTGAACCAATTTGAAACTGATTGCCAAATTTTAACTCCGACGCAGCTTCAATCATTCCAATCTGACTCGTCAAGGTCCTTTGTAGTTGTTTCGCTCTCGCTCTTGTCATTGGACCATCTGAATCCTCTTGCATATTTGATTTACCTTTACGAGATGGATTATCATTCCCATGATGCACATCATCAGCCCCGGGTTGATAATGATTTGTCCTCAAATCATAATCGTCGTCATCATCCAAGTATGGAGTCAAGTCTTTCACATTAAAAGTAGCTGATACATTGTAATCACCAGGAAGATCTACCTTATACGCATTATCATTCACCTTCTCTATAATCCGAAATGGACCATCAGCTCTTGGCATCAACTTGGACTTGCGTTTGCTTGGAAATCTGCCCTTACTAAGATGAATCCAAACAAGATCACCAGGTTCAAACCTAACCATTTTCCGCCCCTTGTTAGCTTGTTTAGCATACTTTGTTGTTTTCTCCTCAATATGTAATCGAACCTGCTCATGTAGTTTCTTCATCAATTCTGCCTTTCTAATTCCATCCATAGATGTCCTCTCATCAATTGGAATATGAACAAGATCAATAGGAACACAAGGATTAAAGCCATACACGACCTCAAATGGTGAAAATTTTGTAGCCCCATGCACACTACGATTATATGCAAACTCCACAATAGGCAAACAAGTATCCCAACTCTTCAAATTCTTATGTATAACAGCTCGTAACAAAGAAGATAAAGTTCGGTTTACTACCTCAGTTTGTCCATCAGTTTGTGGATGACATGCCGTACTGAAAAGTAACTTCGTTCCTAGCTTCCTCCAAAGAGTCTTTTATCAGCCTTGCATTCAACCTAGAGATCAGTGCATACCTCCTAGAAAGAGCATCATCAAAATATACTACAACAAACAGCCCAATATACTTCCTCAAAACATGATTCATAAGCCTCATAAATGTACTAGGCGCATTAGATAACCCAAACGGCATTACCATCCATTCATATAACCCCTGTTTAGTTTTAAATGCTGTTTTCCATTCATCTCCCTCTTTCATTCTAATTTGGTGATAACCACTCATCAAATCGACTTTAGAAAACAATGCAGCACCATGCAACTCATCAAGCAAATCATCAAGTCTGGGTATAGGAAATCGATACTTAACTGTTATTTTGTTGATAGCACGGCTGTCCATACACATCCTCATGGTACCATCTTTCTTTGGTACAAGCAAAGTAGGTACGGAACATGGACTAAGTGATTCTCGAACATAGCCCTTCTCTACAAGCTCACCAACCTGCCTTTGAATCTCTTTTGCTTCCGCTGGATTACATCTGTATGCTGGTCTATTAGGAAGTGAAGCTCCCGGCACCAAATCAATTTGATGCTCAATTCCACGAATAGGTGGTAACCTTTTAGGTAATTCATCTGGAAACACATCTTTAAATTCTTCTAGCAATTCCTTAATCTGTGTTGGTAAGTCCAGTCCTTCTACTTGTAGCAATTGCTTTGCCCAGATCATGAAAACAACCCCCGTCGAAGCTAATGCCTGTTTGATATCGCCTTTTTTGGCTAACAACAGCCCCTTACGTGATTGCACCTCCTTTTGTTGGCTTCGTAACTGATCCTCTCTAACCTGTTGAGAACTCAATGGTAACAAGTTCACCTTCTTTCCATTCAGCATGAAAGAATAAGTGTTCTTTCGTCCATTGTAGGTCACATCCTTATCAAACTGCCATGGACGACCCAGTAACAAATGGCTAGCTGACATCGGTGCAACGTCACACAAAATCTCATCATGGTAGGTTTTAATGGAAAATGGCACAAGAACTTGATTTGTCACCCGAATCTCCCCATTCTCATTCAGCCATCGCAAACTATACGGTCTGGGATGTGGAATGGTAGTTAAGCCCAATTTCTCCACCAAGGTAGTTGACGCAACATTAGTGCAACTTCCATTATCAATGATCATCCCACACACCTTATCTCGAATCTGACATCGAGTATGAAAGATGTTCTCACGTTGCTCAGCACTAACATCAACTTGTGCATTTAGAACCCGTTGCACAACCAACAAATCTCCCTTCACTGGTTCGAAATCCTCTTCCTGTTCCATTTGTGCCTCATCTTCATCTTCAGTTTCAGCCTCATCTCCACTGATCAGCTCTCCATGATCCCCATGCAATATCATTACCCTTTTATTTGGACATTCTGAAGCAATGTGCCCATGTCCTAAGCACTTGAAGCACTTGATGTCTCGTGACCTCCTTGGATGTGGAGGTTCTGTCACCTTCTCCTTTCCCTTTAAAGAATCAGAACTGGTATTCCCCTTGCTGACCTCCACCTTCTCATCTCGTTTAGGTGTGCTCCATGTTCGAGTAGGCGTAGATCTGTCCCTTGTCGTACTTGACGTAGTTACACTAGTTCGGACACCTCCTCGTTTCTGCTGCCTCTCTACACGACTTGCAAGCTTTATAACATCCTCAAGGAAGATGTACGGTTGCAATTCAACCACATTAGCTATATCCTTCCTCAACCCTCCAAGAAATCTAGCTATTGTTTGTTCTTGGGGTTCCATCAATTCACATCGAATCTGTAGCAACTCAAACTCTTTCACATACTCTTCCACGCTTAAAGATCCTTGTCGCAAAGTCTGAAGTCTGATGTATAGCTCTTGTTTATAGTAATCAGGAACAAATCTCTTCTTCATCACTCTTTTCATAGTTGCCCACGTTCTAATCTCCTCTTCTCCATCCCTTCTCCTCTGAATCTTTAAGTTTTCCCACCATAAAAGAGCATAATCTGTAAACTCAAGTGCTGCCACCTTGCACTTCCTTTCTTCAGAATATTCATACCATTCGAACACCTTTTCAACCTTCTGAATCCATTCCAAGTATTCCTCAGGTGAACTACTTCCTCGAAACGGTGGAATCTTAAGTTTGAGACCACTAGGAGGATTATTATTCTGTCTTCTTGGTCTGCCCCTGTCGTCGGCCTCATCATCCCCATTTGGATCTCCATCAGCTTCTACAAAATCATTTCGTGGCACCCTAAGTGCTTGCCTCTGCTGGGGTTGCAAATTATTTCTTTGCATCATTTGCATAAGGGTATGCAACTGTTCACGAATTCCAGTCATTTCATCCCGAATCTCAGCATGAGATCGTTGTAAGCCCATAACCTGTGCCTGTTCTAAACTTAACCCTCTTGGCAAATCTTCTTTATCTCCAGCCATAACTAAGTTTATCAATTGCAATTCCAGCAAGCCTTTCTTCTGTTTCTAGCTCTTTCCTTAGATCGCAACTGATGTTCTGATACCAGATGTTGTGCCGTGAATGATTCAAAAATCGGCAACAATGAATCTGACGAAAATGGATGAAGGATGGGTCTGGTTGTATTGTCTTTCTTCTGGTGTTTAGGCTAGATTATAGTATTTTTAAGGTAAATAAAATGGAGGATAAACTAGAGTGATACTTTGATAAGTCGATCTGGACGCCACAAAGATCAATCTAGGATTTTGACGCCACACTCTTTGTGATTGAAGAGTGATAAGTCAGGTAGGGTTCTTCACAAATCAATTTGGAAGAATAACTCTTAATTCTCGGAATTAAGTTCAAATATTGGCCAAAAGTTGTTTATTACATATTCTGATGCCATATTTATAATGGAACATCCCTCCACACTTAGGAAAATTCAACATGACAGAAATCAAGCCCAAAACTTGGACTTTGACAAAGTAACCAGACAAATTACACTAGCACACATTTTCTGACTTTAATTGAAACATAAACAGACCGAATTTAAAATGGCTATAACTTCTTGCACAAAAGTCCAATGCAATCATGGTTGGACAATCTGGAAAGATCACGTTCTGAACTTGAAATCCACCTAGATTAGTCTTGTTTTCACATGCAATGGATGACTTCAAATTCGGGTTCAAATTTATCTACTGTTCTGACGTAAACAGCATCAATTTCTTAACTTATTTGCATTATCAACCCAAATTCAAGTAGTCCAGCATCAAAAGAACCATTAAGGGCTCTTCCCATCTTTAAGCTCCAATTGTAGGCAAATAAGCACCCTTGAACCAATTTGAAACTGATTGCCAAATTTTAACTCCGACGCAGCTTCAATCATTCCAATCTGACTCGTCAAGGTCCTTTGTAGTTGTTTCGCTCTCGCTCTTGTCATTGGACCATCTGAATCCTCTTGCATATTTGATTTACCTTTACGAGATGGATTATCATTCCCATGATGCACATCATGATCATTTTAAGAAGATTATAAAAATAAATTAAACAACCCTAACATATCCATATGTAATGTGAATAGCCTAGAAATTCCAGAAAATAATAAGAGAGTGGGTGAGTCCATTAACAACCAAACATATATAATTTAAGGATACCATGTCATCTTCAAAACATTTTATTAGGGATTGATGCTTACTTTTAGCTTAACAGTATAATAAAGATTGTATTTTAAAGTGTTTTCACTTAGAAATATATTTACAAAATTTATTTTTAATATCAATATATCAAAAAGATTCAAAAACAAAATTAAGCTAGAAAATAATTCATAATTTTTCAAAAATATTGTGGGACCACAATGCCACATGAAGCATAGGCCTTTATATATATAAGGTGTGGCCAAAACACTATGCACATGTACGTTGTTCTTCCTCTTATATTTTATAGTGGACTTGCTATTTAAAATTTTTGTATATTTTTTTTCATTTTAATCCTCAAACATTATTTTTTTATCAATTGCATTCTTTTGGGTTAAATTCAAGGATAATTGAATCAAATTTGTCGACTAAGAAAAAAAATTAAAAGATAAGGGACCAAAGAAGAAAAGGCACCACAAGTAGGTGATAGTTTCAAAGTTCAAAAAAAAGTTTAATTTGGACCTTAAACTTTACAAATTATACCTATCTAGTCCCTTAATATGTTTCTTATTAAATTTTGATATAAAAGTTTATTTCTTCTTCTTTTTTGTTCCTAATTTGAGAGAAGAGAGAAACAGATCATCAATTCTGACCACTAAAATGATCAAATTTATTGTCAAATAGTTTTATTTGATAAGGTGAATTCAACTTATATGTTTCTTTATATTGAATGTGCCTAAAAAGTCAGATATGAACTCATAAACAATTTTAGTTATATGTTGATTTCGGGTTTGTGGATGATTTTTCTGGTTTTTGAAGCTATAGAAGGATTTATTAGGGTTATTATGGTGTTTTCTAGATTTTTAAAAATAAATTTTTGAGTTAAAAGAATTTTGACCTTGATTTTTCAACCATTACAATAACCAAAATCTAGATAAAATCGAATAACACATTATCAAACTTTTTTAAAACAAAAAAATATGTAGGTACAATACATTTTAAAAATACTAGGGCACACATGTGCGATCTTCCTGAATAAGCTAGGTGTCTAGCCTCTTCTTTTTTTTTTTGGTCATCTTGCCTTTTTTAAAATAAAGTAAAAACATGTTTTTTATATTTGTGTTTTTAAATATTTTTTAAATATATATTTTTTTGAACTAATACCCTTTCTCTCTTATTGTTTATTTTTTGTATATAACTTTTTTAAAATAATGGTTGTTTTATAATTATTATTTTTTTGTATTTAATTTTAAAAAATATTCTTCTAATTCATTTAGCTATATTTTTAAGAATAAAAATATTTCTTTTTTAATGGTATTTGTAATCCAACTTTGCAAAATATATTTTTTTAAGTGTTTATTTATTTCTACTATCATTTTATTAAATAAAAAATAATTATTTTAATAAATAATTATTTAACACAATTACATAAATAAATCGTGTTGCTAGATCAAATATTTTGATTTACATCCACCTCTCAACTTTTCAAGATACATATTTAGTCATCGTTCATGACCTTTTTTTTACTTATTGATATAGATAATTCTTGATTTATTTAATTAGAAGCATGCATAAGATTTTTTATGTAAGAAAAAAATGTCCAAAAAGCATATATGTTTATTTTTTTTGGAAAAAAATATTCAACCTCCAGTAAAGCATGAGCCAAATAACTAGTGCTATTTATTGCTTGTGCCATTTTAAATCTCCACATCACAAAATTTCCATATTTATTTGTAAAGGGAGAAATGATCATAACTATTGAATTTTTTTTTTCAAATAAATTTCAAGTGTTACAAATTTAAACTTGAACTAGACAAGTTGCAAGGACACAACATATTTATCAATTAAGTAATGGCACATTTTGCACTTTTCTCTATATTAAATGTCAGAACTCAATTTTAAGTTCCCCATCAAAATACAATTTTATTTTTAAATGAAAAAAAACAAAAAAAAAGATTCAAATTTTAGCAAAAACAGGTTGAGAAGGGTTTCAAATATATGGAAAAACTAAGCTGAAATTTTGGACAGAATTGGAAACCCAATTGTATCCTCATTATTTCTAAGATTGAAGGACAACGCAAATTCAAGGTCAAATTAAATAATTATTAGATGAATATGTATAAAAAATAAATTTAAGGGCTTAATTACTCTTTCAATAAGCCAATTTGATTTAATTATGGGTCTAATTAAACGTTTGATTAAGATTAAGAATTAATTTAGATCAAATTAAAAGATTTAATTAAATGCAAGGACTTAGTTCGACTTTTAATGAATTAAATTAAATTTATTAAGAACTTAATTAGTGAAAACTTAAACTTGAAAGCTTAATTTGGATTTAATTAAAAAGATTGAAATTTTAAAGGATAAAATTTAAAATTTTCAAACTCAATTACAAAATCATAAGAAAATCAAAGTTTAGTGGTCAATTAAAAGTCAAATTAAAGAGATTCAAAACCAAGGACCAACTTGTAAAACACACGAGACTTCAGGGATTAAAAGCAACAAAATCAAGGGGGCCAAATTAAAAAAAAATAAAAGTTAAATGGTCAATTAAAGATCAATTTACATAAATCATAAACCAATGATCAAAATAAATAAATAAAAAATGTTGAACTTTAAGGTTGGTATTTGAGTTTGGTAGGGATCCAATTGCATGAAATTGAAATATATAAGGTAATTGCAGGTGCAATTAACAGAAATCAAGATATCAGAGACTAAATTGATTTTTAGTCAAACCCCAATCATTAGACCCTAATTAGCCATAGGTTATTAAAACAATGTAATTTTATTTAAATGAAATCATATATTTTGGCCAAAACATGTGGTTTTGATTAAAAAATGATGTCATTTTGATCAATTCAAAATTAAATAATAAAAAATAAAAAGAAGATTAGATGACTTGTTGTCTAGTGATTGCATATCTTTTTCTTCCTTAGAGATCTCAAAAAGGCTGGTTCTATTACCGCATCCCAAGCTTAAATCACCTTTATCTTTTTCCCAAACAAGACAATGAATGTACCCCCTCACACCTTGCATGTTGTACTCCTACCTAGACAAAACAAAAGTTCTTTTGTTACCCTAAAGACATTGTTATAAAAAGTCAAAACATATGCCCCAACCAGCCATACTTGTAAGTGTACCCTCTTTTGTCATCTCTGAAAAATTACAAAGACTGACCCTTAGCCTCTATAAATAGCTTGGATTGACTCTTCTACATTAAGGGGAGAGAATGGTTTAACCATGGCTCCTAAAAAGGTCTTCACGGCCCTTTAGAAACTCATGCAAAAGGCTATGAAAGAGGAGGGGAAGATGAGAGAAATAAAGGGTAAAACTAAATATTACCCTTTGAACCATTCATCATCACTATTGTTACCAAGCTCTTTACTCACTCTTAAACATGCAACTACACTACCACACACATCATCACAACTCAAGAAAAGATACCAATAAGATAACATCTTTAGATAAGGTAAGCTTGCAACTTCAATGAAAATGTGTAGTTTAATAAGCACATATCCTTCCTTTCCATTATATTTTCATTGTTATTTTCTACATTGAGTGTTCGTTATGCATTCTCTTAAAACTTTTTGTTAGTTTAAATACAATGAATATTTGTTTTTTATATTTAACCGTGCCATGTTTTAATATGCATATGTGTGTTGTAAGTATTGTTCAAAGTTTAGTTTGGATGTTTAGTTTTATTTCTGAGTTAAAAAAATGCTAGTTTGAGATATTTGATTGAATGTTTTGATATTCAAGATAGTCATTAGAGTATTTATGGTAGCATATTTTAAAGCATGGTTGTTGTTTTGTTTTTGTTGTTTTTATACTATTATTAGTGTTTTGTTGGGCTTGTCTAAACCAAATGCATGTTATCTATGGTTAAGAATGTGAAAGATAATCAATGTAACACAATTCCTATGCATAGAAATAGATGTTTTAGTGGTTTTAGATACTGTAAAATATGTTTTATGTTTTCCTTTTAATTATTTTTTTGGGTTTTATTGTATGATATAAGACAATTATGGGAACATGTTTAAACATTGGTTGCAAGTTTAGATAATTTTTATGAGTTTTAGTGTTATTTCTAGATTTATATTATTTTTGATTTTTTCTAAGTTTCTACCTTTTGTTTTCTAATAATGTTCTTGAAAAGAATATTACCTTAGCTATGTAATTTAGACCAATTATAGTTCATTTTATGAAACTAGTCACTTCACATAACGCTTTTAGCTAGTAATCTAGGTTTCTTTTTCCTCATTAACTTGTTATTTATCAGGTTTTTCTTCAATTAGATGATACGGTTATTTGATAATTTGGATAAACTTAAATGTGATTTTTTATCTTGTTTTTTTATTTTTTATTAGTTTATTTATTGTTGTTTTTTCATATTATTTAAATTACTAGTTAAACTAACTCAAAAATTAATTTTTTTTAGCCTAACACTTTTTTTATATTAAAAATTAACTCAACCTTCAGTAAAACATGAGTAGCATATCTAATTAATAAACTATAACGAAAAAATAACACCATTCAAAGTCACCTTGTAGCATCTTACTATATATTTATTCTGGTATAACCCGAAGTATAAAGAAAATCTGGTACATTACCGAACAGGAACTAAATATCATAGGTTGTTTCAAATTAACCATGATTGGCTGACCACAGCTAAATAAAATAACAAAACAATTAAATTATTAGTTCTGATTTAACAAAAGAGAAAAACAACACCACGTCTCTCACGATTCCGTTAGACTAGAAAGCACCGTGAGCCCAATTTATTCATTGTTGGATCTAACCTGGGGGTTGTATAAAACTCTGGGTTTGGAAGGGGAAGAGAGAGAGCATTTGTTTCGTTTTACTAAAGAAGAAGAGAAGCAGCTTTCTGTAGTATTGGTTGGCTCTTCTTCACAGTTTTCAGAGCCAAATCTCTTGCAATTCTCCTCTCTTTCTCGCTAACCAAACATGGGATTTTGAATGAGATTGGAGAGAACTGGATAAATGTTGAGGATCTGTAACTCCTAAGAAGACAGATTTATAGGTGTGATTGAGAAAACGTAATCTGATTTTGTATTAGCGTTGCATGATAGAGTCTAGAAACGTGGTAGATAATTTGTTGGATTCTTTGTTTTACAGGCACATATATAGTGATTTGAAAGTGTTTTTTTCACAAGGAAGGAGTTGCACGCTGGATTCTGATTTTGAAGATTGGCTTCGGTTGATTGAGTTTTATAGAGAGAAGGTATCGGAGCTGTGTTTTATTACTTACAGGTTCAGGTTCAGAATTTGAGACACAATTCGATTTCTGTGGATGTCTTTTCTGGCTAATTTTCTCAAATAAACGTGAGTTTGTTTTTGTTCTTTGTTTTGCAGGCACATTGGGAAAGATACAAGAAGTTTCAGAGCGGATTTGGAGGATTTCCTGACAGAGTGTACTGTTAGAGGATACAATTTAAATCAGATTTTTTGATATACAGAGATTGGAATCTGACATGAAAAGACCTTTGAAATGTCATAAGAGTCGTTTCGTCAAAATCTGAATGATATCTGTATGAGAATCCGGGTTTTGATTTTGCAGTTTAACTCTCAAGATTGACAGTTTCCTAAATTGCAATTTACTTTGCGACTCTCCCTCTCCCCTGTTATAAAATAAAGCAGCAACTGAGTTCTCTGCTTTTGCTCTCCCGCAGTCTACAGTGTTCCAAGAACGATCATTTTCTGCGGTATTCAACTCGATTGAGAATCAATTCAACAAATTTGAAGGTACCGGGTAAAGCATCGATTTTGTCCTCAATTGCTCTCTCACCCTCTATGGATTCTGCTTGAGATTCTCCTTCTCTTCATGCCCAAATCTTTCTCTGTGAAAAATCCTTTCTTGAGTCACATTCTGATTAACATTGTAGTTATCAATTGTTCTCGACGCGTTCCTCCTTTCTCTCTGATTTTGGGCAATGAACTTTCTTCAATCAAGAGAAGCAGCTCCCCCCTGCAATTCTCATTCTTGTTATCATTTTCTCAGTCAATGATCTCTGTTTATGGTACATGGAAACCTACGGGCCAAAACAAACTACTCAAAAAACGAGTTCGATTTTGTACTTTGAGGAGTCTCGACACTTTCATAGAATTTTCTTCTTCTGATTTTTTCTCTGCAAATAAAAGCACCATGCCCCTTTTGAGGAATTTCTTGTGTTGTTCTCTATTTCTCCACGCGGATAAATTTTTTTAAATGTCATAGATCCGTTTCTAGATTGAATCCATCTCTTACATTTCTTCTGATAAGAGATGCCAATCTCACGGCCACAGCTCATTTATGTTTTTCTTGAATAATCCTTGCCGTCAGATTCACATCTACACCGGGTTTTTTTTTTTTCTCTTTTATTTTCCCTTGATGTCTTTTATTTCTCGCAAGCCAGGTCCAGCTTCTTTTTATTTGAATTTTGTGAAAGTTGCAAAGTTAGCTTTATCTTTTTTGTTTTTATTATTGGTGGGATGGGACAGGTGTAGAAGAGTAAATGGAAAAGGACTCGTTGAGGAGCACCAATAATGGTAGCATGAGCAACACCACCACCACCAACAACAGTGCCCAGAGAACCAGCTTAGATCCCAATGGGCAAACGACGTCGTCTGATCTTGTCTTGCAGTGGGGGAACCGGAAGCGGCTCAGGTACATGAAAGTCCAAGTCAAGGACGTTTCGACCACCCCGGTTCATAAGACAACAGTTCGTGTGGACCGTCGGGTTGTTAGAGCTGATAATAAAGATAAAGACAGTGCTTGGTATCACCCGAGCAGCACAAATATAATAATAGCAATCACAGCAACGGATATTCTAATCTCCGTCAACGTCTGTCTCCGCCTCCTCCGCTGCCCCCTCAGCGGATTTTAAGGTACGAATCTATCCCTTTGATCATGCAGCTCGTGAATATAACATGAACTTTTTTACTTTTACTTGATGTGATGGAGGAAATTTTGAGCTTATGTGGTGGGGGTGGTGCCGTGTTGATTATTTGAGGTTGTGGGAAGTGGTGGAGGAACACGGATCGGGTTGTGGCCGGGGCCCGCGATGCTTTTGGGTCGTGTTAGTCACTTGTTTTATTTAGGGACGTGGTTCATGAGTTGTCTAGGTATTTTTCACCTTCCCTTCAAAGGTTACATGAGATATTTTTTTAGTTAATACTAGTTGTTTATTCGCAAGTTTTTATTTTTTTAATTTTTTAATTAAAATATATATCTGTATAAAAGCTACTACTTAAACTGTAAAGAATTTTTTTTTATTTCTCATACACGGATTGTTTTTTACCAAAATATGTATTTACTAGTAGCATATTTTTTGAATTAAAACTAAAGGCAACTAAAATGATTTTTTAATAAAGATTTCATAATTTAAAATAATTAGAAAAATGTATCTCTTTCATCAAAACTTTTTTTAATTTCTTTTAATAAAACCATGGTTTTTTCCCTTAATTAGAAGTATAGTTTTTTAAATAAAAATATTATCATGATATGAAAAGTAGATTTTGATAAAAACAAAAAACATTGAAAATCATGTCTTTGTACGCAATTGAAGAAGAAGAAAAGAATAATTAATTTGAGAAAACTATGTAAAATATTTTTTTATTAAAAAGATAAAAATATAAGTTTTATTTTAATGTTATTCATGACTATAAATTTTTTTAAAATTGCATATTAGGTTCACAAATAATAATAAATAAAATAATTATTGATATTACCAAAAAATACAATAATTTTATTTGAAAATATAGATAAAATTAAATGATATTTAATAAACTAATATTTTAAATATAATATAATATATTTTATTTTATTTTTAATAAATTTTAATTAAAATTAAAAAAATGAAATCAAAGGATACCTCATGACTATAATTTTTTTTTCCGAATAAAAATGCTTAGTTTATATGTGAGGATTCCAGCGATCAAATTGGGCGGAAAGTTAGGCTCCTAGGTTTTAGATTCTAAAAATTTATTTTTAATTATTTTTTCACTTGAATATATATATATATATACACACACACTTTAAACACCTCGATAACCCCAACACTTAAAAGAACTCTTTACACACTTAATAAACTAATTTTTCACCTCGAGTATTCTTAGGGAGATTTGGGACTTTAGTGAAGTTTTTTGGAGACGTTATCGTGGAATAGTTGAATGGGGTCTATGTTTAAAGTGCTGTATTTTTTTAGGATATTTAACAGTGCAGTAGCAATTATTCATCAAAATAATTAAATTATAATAAAAATATATATTAAAAATCACCTCTGCCTGTGACTCAAGCGGCGGCATTTTCTTAAATGCACCAACAAATTTGCTGTCACCTCTCTATGGTTGGATCTTAATTGGACTCGACACCTTACCTTATCTCTACCTTGCTCTGATGATCAGCACAATATGAAGTTCTGTGACTTTCGAGCGCAAATACTTCAGCATATTTACTGTAGGGATAAGGGTACGAGTCTGATATTCTTTTTTATTTATTTATTATTAACTTGAGTTTTTTATCAGTTTAAATATAACTTGATTAATTTATAAATTTTGAAATTAATAATTATATAAATTTTTAATAACCTTAAAAAAATTAAAACCCATTATTATTATAAAATAAATTCTAAAATCTAACTACTTAAACTATTTTTTTTAGGTCGAGTGGGGATGACTGTTATAGAAATGGACAATGCCACACATTACTGGTGCATTTACTCTTTGGATCGACACCTTGCCTGACTGGCCTGGTGATGGCAAATATACGGGCCGCATAAAGTATTTCAGTCTTCATAATCGACTTGATATTTTAGATTGTGTTTGAGATACAGTGTTTGAGATTAGGGTAGTAATAATAATTTAAAATATTTTTTATTTAAAAATATATTAAAATTATTTTTTATTTTTAAAAAATTATTTTTAATATTAATATATTAAAATGATCTTAAAACATAAAAATTTTTATATAAAATAAAAAATTATAATTTATACCATATTTTAAAACACTACATTAAATTAATGTAACAGATGGTTTAGAGGTTAGATCAAATTCTTTAAAAGATCAAGCAAATATTTTTCTTGGTTAAGTAAAGTATTATATGAGGCTTATATTTGTCCACTTCCCGAATGGTCAGGTGGCGCATGTGAATGGCTCAGAAGGGCAAGAAAGCGCCTTCTTTGTAGCCGTTCGCTCATGGTAAGTGCATGAAAGCGCCTTCTTCCCAGTCAAAATTGAGGTCTAGGCTGCTCTTCGCTAATTTTAATGATTTTGTTCGGAGTTCTTAAAGGGGGGAATTGACTTGGCTGGCGAGTAGTGAGTAGTGAGTAGTGACTGACTTGTTAAAAACATTTGATTTTAAACAGACAGGCAAGGGTTTATGATTTGAGGAATTACTTGCATGGAAACTTCAGAAATATGACACGAATTGTATGCTTCCATAAGGAATTATTTGGTCCAGAAGGCATACAGAATAAAAAAGAAAAAGGAAGAGAGGGACCGAATTAGATCCGACTTTTCCGATTGCAGTTTCTAGTTGGTTTGTGGCTGGCTTAATTGCAGTTTCCGATTGTTATTCTTTAAAGTATTTTTTATTTAATATTTTTTAAAATTTATTTTTAATATTAACATATCAAAATAATATTAAAATATAAAAAAATTAATTTTAAATGAAACAATAAATTTCAACCCGTACCTGGTTTGACCGCCATTCAAAACGGGATATGACGAGTATAGCTCTCGCCATTTTTTTGTTTTTTTTCTTAAAACCACTAGTCACCGTCCGATTTCACATAAAATGATCAGGAATCTGGTCCACTTTATCCCACATTCCAACTAGTGTCCGTAGAAAACGTCTTCTTAAACCCTATGAAAGAGCAAAAACAAAATCCAACGGCCACAAAACCAGCTAAAAAGACCAGCTGTTCACGTTGGATTAGAACACGAATAGACATAGAATCTCCACCGCTCTCTCTCTCCCCCCTCAAATATCTAAAACTTTTCATGAACGAAGAGCAAAAATATGAGAAAACACCTCCTGCTAGCATAACCCCTCCTTTCAAATCCTATATAGCCCACAACAGTCAAATCTCACCCACAAACCCCATTTTCTACGCAAAACCGGTCGAGATTCTAGCCAGTCCCTGCCCACCGATCTTAGATCAATCAAAATTCCCCAAAGGTTATTCTCGTAATTTCATAATTACCCACTTCAAATCTCTCCACTTTTTTTTTTTGAAAAAAATTATTTTTTCACTACTTTACATTAAAAAACACACTTCAGATGGGGGGTGTCACTTTTATCATATTTCCGAGTCATGTCACATGATCTAATTTTGTTTGTTTGATGCTGTTTGTTCTGTATTTGTGCTGTTAATTCTATAGGAATTCGGAGAATTCAAGTGCCATGAGAGGAGGCCAGAATAACGGTGGTGGTCTGGGTAGGATTGCTTCACCAGACAAGGGTGCGCACGATAAGAGAAGTAACAACCATACCCGCCACCACCACCACAATAGCAGCAACAACCATGAGAATCATAACAATAACAAATCAGCGGCATCTTCGGATACCAAGAAAGGAGAAGCGTCATCTTCTGAAGCACCACCACCAGTTTGGCCACCAAAGTTTGTTATTGCTTTAACTAATAAAGAGAAAGAAGAAGATTTCTTTCTCTTTAAAGGGTCCAAGTTGCCTCAAAGACCCAAAAAGAGAGCCAAATTCATTCAGCGCACCCTCAATGTAAGACCCTTCTCCTTCCTTTCCTTTTTATTTGAATTTTTCCTCGATCTTTGATTAGATTCTAAATTATTTGAAGATTAGGAAAGTAAAACATCCCCATAACTATTTTAGATGATCAATAATAATCTACTGTCTCATTCACTGATTTGTATGCTAATTTATTATAATGGGATTCAAATAGACACATCTTGGATAACTTTGCAAACGATAGAATTGGAGAAAAGTGATTGAATTTAGAGGGAGGTACGAACATTTATAACGCAGATGTGATTACTTTAGTGTTTTTTTTTTTTCCCTGTTAAAGTTTTTAAACATTTTTTATTTTTTTAAATTAGGTTTTTATTTTTTTATTGGTTTGGTATTAAAAATAAATTTTAAAAATAAAAATATTATTTTTATTTTTATTTTTATATGATTTTTATTTTGAAAAGTAACACGCAAGGAAAAAGGATTTTTTAAGGATCCCGTCGATTGAAAGTTAGGGTTTGAGCGGGGAGGAGTGTGGGTTGACGTGATTTTGGTCTGCTTTGTGGCCTTGGTTTTTCTTAGGCTGAAAAAGCTAGGAAAGCGTGTGATGTGGTGACCAAGTGAGAGCAGCTCTTGTTGTACGTGTCAGTCAAACCGTGGATGTTTGCCTACCTACTAATAATGACCTAAGTTTGTTAGCTAGCATCTCTCTGGTTTGAGAAATCTTATTTTCATAAACAAATAGATTACTTGCGACGACTCTCATGGTGCCAAGGTGTAGTAGGCTGAGGATTTGGAAACGTGGTTTGTGATGTTAAAAATTTTGAATTTCTTTTTTATTTAAAATGAATTTCTTTTTATGTTATCATATTATTTGAATATTTAAAATAATTTTTAAAAAATAAAATATTTTTATATTAAAACATTTCTAAACAAAAATATTCTCAATTACCATCATCAACTACCATCACGGCCATGCTTGTCATCAAATGTGCAATACAATAGTAGCATGAACCAACGGTTCCTTGCCAAATACCCACTTTAATTTATTCCGTGGTTTATTATTATGGTGGTTACTTGATTCTTCTCTCACCTTGGACCGCAAAATGCCTATGATATTATTGTATCGTGTGATATTCCGGGAATAATGTTTACTTTGGGGGCAAATTATCATTCCTTGATCCGATTATTTATTTATTTATTTTACTATTGATAATTAAAAGGGGAAGGGGGAATGGCAGTATCGCGTTAAAAATGGTGCTTTTTTTTTTTTTTGAGAGAGAGGTGTATTGGGTTGTCAGTTTTCTTGAGGGAACTTAATCTGACTCTGGTTTTGGTTATTGAAAATTGTTGCATAGCTTGTGAGTCCCGGAGCATGGCTATGTGATTTGACACTAGAACGTTATGAAGTCAGAGAGAAGAAGATCACCAAGAAGGTACTCTAAAGTCTCTAATGCATGAACAATATTTACTTTCACGCCCGCATGAATGTTGCTCTATTGTTATTTAATGTGTCCATGACACAGCATCTCATTCGTTTCCATGCAGAGGCCAAGAGGGTTGAAGGCCATGGGAAATATAGACTCTGACTCTGAGTAGAAGAAAGAAAACTCTGGACGAGTCACAAATTAACCTTCGTAGCCTTCTCTAGGAGGAAGATAGACAACAAATCATCGTTGGAAATTGTTTTTTTTTTTTTTAGGATGTAAGAAAGATGTCCGTAGTGCCTTACCGTGTAAATCGCCACCTTTCACCTCCTGCAAGAATGAAAAGTAGAAATTTTCAGTTATATTTGCCCCTTTTATTTCCCTTCATTTTTTAGGTAAATTTCCTTCCAAGTCCCTAAACCGCTGACCTCCCATTTCTTTCAATTATAACCCTAGTATCATAAGTTCCAAACAATTTATCTACTGATTAGATACCTCAGAAGAAACACTAGAAGACTGAATTTTTTCCCCATTCAACTTGACCCACATGTGCAGAATACCACACAAGTCTGCTCATGGTATACTGTTTGGAAGACTTTGGAGACAAACAAGCCGATTTGAGAGGAAAAGAACGTCACTAAATTCCTATCAACAAGTAAAGAAGAAACTTTTTATAGTGAGTAATGCTTGTAAGTAATTCTCTAATAATACACATGAATAATTAATATTTGAAGATTTTCAAAGAAAACAACATGAAAATTATTTTATAGGTAATTTCCGGCAAAACTATTAATGAAAATTTTTTATCGGTAATTTTCCAAAAAAATAAATATGAAGATTGTTTCGTCAGTAATTTCTAATTGAACTAGGGATGGGAGGTCTGTTAAAAATTAAGGTATTTATTTCCTATGAAATCAAGGATGAAACAGGGACATGTCTAGAAACATAAAAAAATCAACCAATCAAAATTTTGCATGTTTAATTTTTATTTTATTTTTACATAAAAAATAAATTAAAACTGAAATAAATTATATGAAAAATAAACAGGTTTTTTATATATTTTTTTACCAATAAAAAGTTAACAGATGAGATGAGATATTTAAAAAAATTTATCATAAAAACAAGATTTTATAAATAAAAATCTACCAATAAAATAATATTATGTGATATTAATAAAATACTTGAGTGCCCCTATAAATCTCTATAAATAAAAGGCATCACCATATACATAAGAAGCAATTCTTCTTGGAGGTACAATAGTTTTTTCAAGACAAGCTTTTAAAGAAACTCTCTAAAAAGTTTTCAAGTCTCTTTTATCTATATTTGAAATCTACAAAAAATAAAACTTTATTGGTTTCAAGCATAAACATTCCATAAAAAATTTTCAACAATATTTTGAAAATAAATCAAAGGTATTTTTCAAAACATCAAATTACAAAATCTTACTCTGAAATGCATGTTTAAATTTAATTTCTAGCAGAGCATAAATCATTATTTGATTTCACAGATAAATTAAATTTTTTTAAAAAAATAAGAGGTTTGTTTTATTTATTTATATGAATATTTTAAATAGAGATGGTATCCAATCAAATATTTTAATAAAATTATATATATATAGTGTGTGTGTGTGCGCG